>NC_052505.1:58148271-58231889 GCF_014356525.2 Nilaparvata lugens
ATTATAAAAAACTTAAGTATAAATACCTTGTCTTTGAGTATCCAAACACTTTGCACATAACTGTTTCACTGTAAGTCCCGGTTTGTGTCTCTTTTTAAGCATTTTCGCTTATTATTATCACTTTTTTAATTAGCATTTATCATATTTGACACAATGAATCACACTCCCGCAAACTCTGAAGTTTCATATATGTACGGCGGTTGCACAGATCCCACTTTGTCGACTCCCAGCACATCAAACCCCACCATGGTAGATGCCAATACGCCACGAGAAAGGGAACCAGGAAGTGTCGGGTCGATAGTCTTCGATCCACAAGGTCTGCAACCTCTATCATCCACTCGAATCGACGCCGCTGACACACCATTGAATCAACGGATAGCAGAGATCAACTTTGAAGGGGGCGAGGAGCAGCCTGCAGAACCCGCATCTCCAGAGGCCGAGTCACATCTGAGCAAACAAAGTCTATTTTCAGTCACAGAGCTAGATCCATTTAAAAGGGTAATAATGGAACAAACTAGCAGTATGTTCAATATTATGTTACAAAACACAATGGATAATATGATGCAGGAGATTAAAAAAGAGATTGCTGCAATAAAAGAGGCAAATAAACAAACAGTGGAACAGGGCATGAAAGAGACAGCAGGCGCTATAAAATCAGTAGAACGACGGTTGGATAATATTGAGACTAAAGTAGAGAATCATAGGGAAGAATTAAAAGCAATGATAACTCTACAGAAAGAAAGTCAGGATAAAGTTACGGCAGGATTATCGGAAAGGTTGGATACGGTTACCTGTGAACTCAACGAAAGGATAGATAACCTAACCACACAAATCACTACACCCATTCAGGATATAACAAATAACATTAAGGCCGATTGCCATCAAGAAATCCACAAACAAATTACCGTTGCCAATCAAAATTTAACAACTACAGTTGACAAAAATATTAACAGTATTAAAGAAATACAAAATAAACAGATTAATATGTCCACAAAAATGAACCAACTGCAAGGTAGCATCAATCAAAATACAGAAACCTGTAAAGCTTTAAACGGAACTCTACTAATTCAAAAATCCACTCTGACTCAATTAAATCAAGAAATAAACGCTAATAAAATTACACATAATAGTCAATGGCAGATGACACAGGAAAAACAGCATTAGAAAATCATATCCAACAACGACCTCAAGGATTCAAGCAGATAACATCAACTCACATAGTATATTGCAAGGACTGGGCAAATTTGATAATACTGATCGCCATTTGCAACCTCAACCATTCATTGATCAGATAAAATTAGTACAAACTCTTGCACCTACCTCTTGGAGCATGTGGCGTCTTCGTTTGACTAGTTTATTGATTGGCGAACCCCTGATGTTCTTTCGGAGTAGAGCCCATGAATTTACATCATTGGATGAGTTTGTAGCTGTCTTCCTGGAACAGTATTGGAGCAGAAGTAAACAGTTGGACGTGCTAGCGGACATTATATCATGCGATTTCAACCCTAACTTAGACGGTGCATGTACCACTTTCGTCACTGCCCTACAGTTTAAAAATTCTCAATTGAGCGAGCCCATTAACGATCGGCATTAGCAAGTATTATTCTAAAGAAGCTACCGTATCAAGTTAGAATGGCACTCGCCACACAACCCATTACTGATTGCAAACAGCTGATAAATCATTTATATGGCATACAGTCTGTGATGGCAATGTCAAACCACCGTTCAGACCAAGATACACACAGAATCAACATAACTCAAAAAGTAATCAGTATAACAGCCAAAACTATGAACCGGCTCATATGATCGCTCCGATCCACCCTCAATTTAAACGCTGCTATGATCACATCAAAATAATGGAATAAGAGAAGCTTTCAAAATTGTCAAACAACCATTATCCACAGCAAACCTACAAAAGAAATTATTATTATGGCCGTGATCGATTAACACAAATAATGGTTACACTCAGAATAATTATAATAGAAATTACAACCGCCACCTCATCAAATAAGCACAAATTATACATTAGCGCATGCAACAGGATTACCAACAAAAACACAAGAAACCCACACCAGACACCGGAGCCCTACAGACAGCCTACCACAAAAACCGCCGCCCACCATGCACCAAAAACCAGCCGCAAGCATCAATCCCTACTAAGCATCCTGTTCCCTACCGGATCCCTCACCGCCGGAGAACACCAATAGCCACCAGGATCATGCACTAATCAAGGAATTGGTGTACAGGCAAATTGAAAATGTATCAGATCCGCGCACAGCCTACCACCCGCATCATCGACCCCACCGAAGCAGACAAGGACCCCAAGATGGAAGAACGAGAGGACGGACTACCGGACAAAAGGAGCGACCACCGCAAGGCCCGGAGACGGAGGCGCCCGAGGACACCCGACCGGCATCAGGACGAGGAGGACGACTACTACCGACAGGAGCATGCATCGTAAGGCCCGGAGGCGGAAGAAACAGAGGAACCGCGCGCGCCATGGAGGCCGCATGCACGCTTCAAACGCCCGAGGAGGATTCCGGACCGAACCAGGAGGAGGACAGGAAGCCGACGGCATGCATCCGCGGCACATACGCTTCAAGAGGCAAATCAGCGATGTGACCGGCAAAATGGATCGAATGAATGGATAAAAACGGAGCTACTAAAGGACTACTACGGATTCATGCATGGGCAACAACGAAATGGACTACTTATCGAAACCAAGTTACTGAAACAATTACCGTACTGATTTTACAATAACAATAATTTCACAGTAATAATAACACGAAAATTATTATGATAAATGGACACAAAAAGTTATGAATCTCAAGTTTTGTTAATATTATTCTACCGTACCGTAATTAAAATAATAATAATTAATGCTTAAAAACTATCACATTTTTGAGTTATGAACTTCTATGAATTCTCAACAGAGTCTGAAGCAATCAAAAATTATATTGAACTGGCTCTTCCTAATTACACTATGATGTTTAAATATTCTGATAACCTACTTGAAAGATGATAGATACAAGGCATATAATATTTTTTTTCACTCTGCTATTTCATCAGATTAGCTGCTATACTTATTACTAACAAGAGTGTGGCTGAGAGGGGGGTGAGCAGGCGGTAGATGAAAATATTGTTATAACTGTGCATTTAGGAAGTAGTGGGGGTTCGCATTAATATTATATACGGATGAGGGGGTTCTTGGGAAAATTTTGTTGGGAACCCCTGTACTAGGCTATAAATTAAAAATATATGGTGACTGTTAGAGTTCGTCTGCCGTCCATTCTTCACTTCAGCTTCTTTGTAGTAGTCGCACTGGCAGTTTTTGAATCTTGGCGCACTTCCGCTGCCAACTTTACTTTAATCAGCTGACTTGTTGGTTGCTCTTGTTTTTTGTCATTCTTTCTTCATTTATAGCTTTGGAATACAACAGCTCTACAATTTTCTTGCTGATTCTCAAAATCAAGAAGCTATTCAGCGATCTGCTTCCAACTTACGCATTCAGTGGAATTTCATTCCACCCCGTGCCCCGCACTTTAGTGGACTGTGGGAGCGCTCTATTCGTAGCTTTAAAAATATTTTCAAAGTTTTAACATTGAAACAAATTCTCAATTTTGAGGAAATGTACACTCTCAGTGCTCAAATCGGAGCTATTCTAACTTCAAGGCCTGTTGTTCCACTTTCTGAAGACCCCCATGATCTGGCCTATCTATCCCCTGGACATTTTCTCATTGGTCGACCACTCAATGCCCTTCCAGTCAAAACAATCAACTCAAAACACATTAATCATATTCAACGTTGGAACAGAATTAATGACATGAATAAGCAATTGTGGGAACAATGGTCACATGAGTACCTTGTGACTCTTCAGAAGAAACACAAATGGACATCTTCCTCAGATAATATTAAAATTTGCACTTTGGTTCTGTTGAAAGACTCTGGCACTTCCCCAGCCGCTTGGAGGCTTGGCCATATGACAAATGTTGTGAGTAGCTCTGATGGTAAGGTCAGAGTGATCTCTGTGTCTCCACTTCCATTTAATGATGAAATGGACAACACACTCATCTAACATATTTTTTTTCTATTCATTGGAAAATTCACGAATTTCCCAACGGGGCTCAGTCTATGTTAGATTTTGTCTGCCGTCCATTTTTCACTTCAGCTTCTTTGTAGTAGTTGCGCTGGCAGTTTTTAAATCTTGGCGCGCTTCCGCTGCCAACTTTACTTTAATCAGCTGACTTGTTGGTCGCTCTTGTTTTTCGTCATTCTTTCTTCATTTATAGCTTTAGAATACATTGCATATTTTTTGAAGATTTCCGTCGATTGTCCTATTTAGGTTGTTTTCAGGTCTAAACTTTTATAGTTTGATTTTTTGGTTTCGCGTTGTACTACACTGCTTTACCCCCTGCTTTGTCTCTCATAAACTTCGTTCATTTTTTTGCTCCAACTTGCTTTGTCCAGAGATCATGTAGCTCTGCATTTTTCAAGTTTTGAAACCGTTCTTTTGCACTCAATCTCAATCTTCAGATCACTTTTCAAATGTTATAAAGTGTCTACAATCAAGTCATCAATCAATCATGAGTTTTAAAATTCAAAGTCTTAAATTTTCATAATTTTCAATTCAGTGTGTCGCAACTATGTGTGTTTCATGTTTACTCAAGTGTTTTTTCCAAGTTACTTTTGACTCAGGTTTCAATGAATTTTAATCAAATTGCATCTCTCAAACATTCGTTCTGCAATTCTAACTCACTTTTTACAAATTTGAGTTGTGCTCCAAGTTCTTCACATAAGATTGTCTCGCTATTGCATCACGTTGCACTGTGACTTACTGCGTTGTAGCTGTTAATCACTAGTAGCCATATTGTTGCCGCTTTTCTTCCCTTGGTACGACTTCATCATTTTGGATCCTTGCTCAACTCCATGTTTCTCTTGATTCGTGAGAACATTTGCTCTCCGGTAATCCTTCCTCTGCTGCAGCTTCCCATCGACATGTCCTGGCCTGGACATGTCCTATCTCTTGGAACTTTGAAGCTGCTAAACTTACATTGAGCTAAGTATTCTGTATTTAATTTACCTTATTTTTTACATATACGTATTATCTACTGTTTTTGATTTTCAAAATAGTTAACCTAAAAATCAGATTTTATTGACCATTTATTCATTAGGCCATCTCCATTGTCATTTTGATATTTAGCAACCTTTTTCACATTGCCATTCACTGGCTCAAACCTGAATTATCATGTATTTTGTACACCAAATTTTTGTGAATCTTTTCAATTATCTTTCATTCTAGTCAAAGTTATTACAATTTGACTTTTGATTACAATTATCAGCTTCAATTATTGTGATTCTTAGTTCCCTTGTTTGGTTTTGTAAGAATTTTTATCATGAATGTTAACGTTGGCAATTCCAAGCCTTTTTTACAAACTCTAATTAATCAATTCAATTTTAACAGCCTCAATCAATTTGTTCTTAAGTCTATTCTCCAAACTGGACTCACAAGAATATTTGTAACATTACATATTATCTTTAGTATCTCAGTATTCAAATATTACATCTAATTTTGAAGATTAATTCATGTTTTACAATCAATTAAATTTGATTCAATTATACTTTCATTAACTGCACTATAAGTCATAACTGCATTATAAGTCACTTTCAAGATTGTATTATCAGTATTGTATTTCTTGTTAAAATTGCATTCCAGTAACATCACTTATATCAATTTTTATTGGAAGGTTTTCACACTCTATCTTTTCAATATTTTCCAATACTATAATTTTCATCTATTTTATTTGAAATTTTACTTACTTGTAACTACAACTCATAAGTATTAAGAAACTTTAGCATCACATTGATTGATGATTGCTCACATGTAAAAAAACATCACATTTTAAAGTGTAGTTATTAATTTTTTGAAATTTAATCAATTGAATTATTATTGTCATTCATTCTTGACTCAATATATGTCAACTTGCACTTCTAGAACTTTTGTATGTTCAAGTTTTATCTCGCATCAATCTTTGATTTATCAAAATATAATCTTGTATGATGATAAACCTATTGTTCTCATTTGGCATTGACCTTTCCTAGTATTCATACATTAATTAATTTTCCCTAAGCTAACTAGCTACCAGTAACTTTAATGATCGTTTTGCATTCAATTTCTGATCAATTTTGAATGTACAACAATAATTTGAAACTTTATGTATGATTGAGTTAGATTCAGAAATAACACTCTTAGTTGTTCCATTAATTTATTACCAAAGTCCACTGCTCTTTTCATCCAGATCATTCAGTGACCTTACCGTACGTAAATATAACAAGGTAAAGTTATAAAGCCTCCTCCCCAAATTGTCAGCCCCATCATCACTTATCACTATTAATTTTTTGAATAATCTTCATTTTTAGTAGAAAATTAAAGATTGATGGTATGGGTGGGGATGAAGCCCTGCCAGCCACTAGTAGTCGGTGCCTATGATCATTGTAATTTCTCGCTATTCACTACATCTGTATCAGCAATAAAATGAGCTGTATACTGCATTCCATAAGTCCAGACGATCTACAATGTAAACACACATGCGCGTGTGAGAGTCAGATTCTCGGAAGGCTTAATGCTGACACGTTCTAGCTAAAATCACTTTGCTCTCATTCATCACTTTATACTTGAGAAAGTAAAATTCAAAAGAATTTCATACAGTTAAACTTTTAAAATTCGTATTATTCTTCTCGCTCACCTGAGTGAATGAAATATATTGGTAGATGTAGAATGAATATTGAAGAAAACGTTTTGATGATGAAGCAATTCTTTGAATATAATTATTATTCATGATGTCCTTAGAATGAGGAGGAGAAAGGAATCAGTAAATAGAGAAGGAGGACGAATAGTAAATAGATACATGGAAAATGTGAATTGGATGGGGATAGAAAAATTGATAAAAGATAGTACATATTAAGCCTGGTATACTAAAAGAGGTAGGCTAATGAAATAAAGCATGGAAATAATACAGAAGGATACCAAGCTAGCTGTTCGTGAGAAGAAAAAAAGGTGGAAGAGGAGAACAAGAGAAGAAGGCAGGAAACAGAAGAAGAGACATGAGGAGGAAAGGAGATGACACCGAAAAACCGAAGGGAGAAGAACAAGAAATGAGGAAACAAGAATCAGATTGATTGATTGATTGATTGATTTATTTGTTACATGCTAGGTCTTGAAAAACCTATTGCATTTATACATTACAATAATTATACAATGCGAAATTGAAAGATAATAATAAATTAAAAGTATTATTCCAAATATATACAGAAGAAGAAAAATAATGAGTAAACTCAGTTAAAGGTAATTGAAAAATATAAAAGTAAGACAAAAAAAGTATAACCTCATTGCAATTGAAAAATATTACTATATGATGAAGAAGGAAGAACATTATTGTAACTAATTAATGAACAATAATGATTATTAAAGAAAAAGTGAAAGGAAGTTATAATGAAAGAAGAAACAGATGATGAAGGAGAGTACTAGAATTTACAAAGATAATTATTATATAAGATTGATAAGATCTCATGATCAAACTATTATTGGTATATATATATATATATATATATATATATATATATATATATATATATATATATATATATAAATATATATTATTGGTATATATTAAAAATGAACTACAAATAGAGCACAATTACTTTTCAGAGGCGTTGAAAGTTCGGATCACAGAACTGCAATTCAGTGGACCTCACAAGGCCAATGACTTCACATTCGTCCTTGAAGAAAGGTGCGAATGAGTAAGTAATAAATTGAATTTGGGACTAGATTGTTGCTAAACTTATTCATTATTTAATAGATGAATAAACAGTCTTCTTTCAAACAAGGAGAGAGATGTTGATTAAACAATTTGCTGGGGCAACTCATTCCATAACCTAGAGGCCGTCACAATGAAAGAGTTGTTGAAAATGGCAGTGCGGTGCAGCGGAATCTGTAACGTAAAACGATGAGCCCGTGTATGGCGACCAGGATTAATTTCATCCAATAACCTGAAGGAGTCTGCCAAATAGGATGGACCCTCTCTCATAAGTATAATTTTGTAGGTCAAACAGAGTAGGAAGAATTTCCTTCTCTCCTTCAACTTGAGTCATCCAAGATCATTGAATGATGGAGTTACATGTGCATCCCTTATCGCATTGAAGATATAACAAACTGCATAGTTGTAAGACCGCTGCAGGCACAGATCCAATTCGCCGGTGAGATCATTGTAGACAATGCAGCAATATAATAGGAATGGTACCACCAATGCATTCACCAGAGTCACTCTCACTGATTTCGGGAGAAATCTCTTAATCCTTTTCAATTGGTGCATGCCACCAAACACCTTGTTGCAAACATGAGCAGTCTGCTCACGCCAACTCAACGATGAATCAATTGATATTCCTAGAATCCTCACACAATCTGAAAAAGGGACAATATTATCTTTAATGACAACCCTTGAGCCTTCCAGATCTAATTGATTCATCAGTCTTGGGTAACCGATGACAATACTTTTTGTCTTAGTAGGATTTAATGTCAACCCATGTGCATCAGACCATGCCACAAGCTCAGAGATGTTTTAATTGGCATTTTCCACAGATAAATGGAAGTGATCAATAGGAAAATGCAAGTACATTATCAAATCATCAGCAAACATATGATATGGTGAGAAGGAGAAGACCATGGGTACATTGTTGATAAAAACAGAGAAAAGGAGAGGTCCCAAGACTGATCCTTGAGGTACACCTCGGGTTACTGGACACCAAGAGGACAAACCGTTTGAATTGCCCATTGAATTGCAGCTTGACAGCAACCATTGAGATAGGATGAAAACCAGTGGATGGCAGAATCAGAGAAATCACACTGATGTTTCAGCTTGTGCAGGAGTACAGCATGGTCGACATTATCAAATGCCTTGCTATAATCAAACTGAACAAGCAAAGTACCCTGCCTCCTATCCATAGCAGATCTGATATTATCAGTTATCTTAATGAGAGCTGTACTGGTACTATAGTGAGGGCGGAAACCTGGCTGGAACTTAGCAAAAAAATCAAAACTAGTATGCCGAAAATTTATTTTTTTGAAATTATAACTTTTCCAAGATAAAATTTCATTAGAGTGCTGGATTAACGTTGTGATTTTCTCACGGTATCAGAGTAGTTTTATGATGTCATTCCGCACATTACGTAATTAAACTCTGATATTTCCTCTATTGTTTTCAAACGTTTTCCTAGAGTACTTAGAATTGTTGTAAACGCAAAATCATCATAAAAAATCAGTTGAACGTCCATTCTGTTGCTGAGTCTTCTACTTTGATCGAGGGAATTTTCCTGTATTCTGTCTTTGTTAGTTGTATTCCTTTCTCGTTCTATTGAGGGAAATTATTGTTGTCCCCACTACGTCCTTTGTAATTTGGTAATTTTCTTTTGGCTACATTGCCAGCCCTGATACCTATTTTTGATCCTGATTTGGTCGACTTGGAGACCTGAACGAGAGACCGCTTTAATATTCCGTAGAGTACAGACATGTTTTCTGAGCTTAATTATTTATTGGCCTGATTGAATAATGTCTTTTCCAGACAGTTTTTTGTTCTCTCCTGGAGACTAAAATTATAATATTGGAAATCATTTATCCCATCAGTTTTGAAATCGCTAATCCTATTAATGGCATAGTTAATTTCCATTCAGAGTGGTTGACTGCTGCACTTTATTATTATTGTAGGCTATGGATTAGTGACAGTCGAAAACCAATTTAAGGGTTTTTTTTGTGTGTGTGTATTCTTGAATACTCATTCGAGGATCGTGCTGTAAATATGCCTTGCTGTCAAACGAGGGCTTACGAATTCGCCGACCGAGATGGCCGGTGATATCGGACATCTGACCTTGCCATGCGGGGCTGAAAGACGATCTTCGATCTGACGCCACTAGCCCGATGCCTGGAGGCCATCACCCTTCATGCTCATCCATCACCTTTTGGACACCGGACTCGAGGACGACAGATCTTAGATAAGTACTTGATACCCCCACTACAATATCAGATGTGCCCCGTAAATTTGGTCTCTTAAAGACGTATTATATTTGGTCTCTTAAAGACGTATTATATTTGGTCTCTTAAAGACATGTGTATTCGGTCTCTTAAAGACAGATTGATTATTATATTATCCATGTAAAGATGTATTTTGTAATATTCTCTATAATATTCTCATTATTATAAGAGCAGTCAGTCAACCGCATATCTATGTTTTTAATTCCAAGACCCTCAAACCACAAGAATTAGGATCACATTATTGATCAGATAAAAATCCGCAGATCTCAGGGTCTAGCACAATTTCAACAACTAAGCCGTCTCCGACAAAATCATTTGTCACCAGGAGATCGGCTTACTAGACAAGTGATTGACAACTTGTCCATGGACTATCTGTTCAAGAGCTTTGGAGATCGAACATGATACCTCTGAAATCAGAAGGAATAGTTGGATTTTTTACTTTAGGGATAGGGATGACTAGGGATCGCTTCCACAAGTCAGGATATACACTGGACTGCAACGAGAAATTGAATACATGTGCTAATGAAGGTAATATGATTGGAAGCAGCTTCTTGTAGAAGGAAATAGGAATATTGTCAACTCCCTTAGAGGGTTTAGAAATAGATAGTATAGTACTTGCAATCTCAGATGGGTAAACATAGGAGAAGTAGAAGGACTCGTCAGGAACTACATGTTGGAACTGGTTTATGAATTGATCTTGTGTTATATCTATGTCATCATTTGAAGCAAGATGTTGCGCAGATAGAAAATGATTGTAAAGCTCATCAGGGGAAGAGCTCAATACAAGCTTCTGCTGTTTATCATGACAACCTCCAAGCCTTCGAACGTTATTCCACAGAGAAACAACCAATTTACTTCTATTGAACTGTTCGTGGTAGTAGTGCAACTTGGCATTACGACTCAATGACTTGACCCTATTACGCAAAGCTTTGAAAGAATTAAAATCGGCCTCGCTACTGGATCTTTTGAACTTCCTCCTGGCTCTATCTCGTTCCTTTCGAGCATTAAGAATTTCAGCATTGATCCATGGCACAGATTTCTGACGCGGCCGAGCTGTGCAAACAGGTGCATGCTTGTCAAAAATATCTAAGATCAACTGGTTGAAGACAGCAATCTTATCATCAACATCATAAATCTCACCGATACAATGCCAAGGTAGGTTGATTGCATCATCAAGAGCCCTATCCACATTGAAATTTTTAAAGCTTCTATAGGTGAATGCATTATCATCAGAAGACTTTTTCTTGAAGTTGTAAATGAAAAAAATAAGGCCGTGGTGTGAAAAACAAGGAGCTGGAACCTGATCATAATGAGTAACAAGATCAATATCACTCACAATGGCAAGGTCAGGAGCGTGTGCGAATTGGGCAAATGATAAGTTGGGAGTGCATCATTAACAAAATGAAAACTCATTGATCCAACCATAGTGACAAGCTGCACTTTCTCGAAATTATTTTTAAGCAGATCGGAATTAAAGTCGCCAATAATAATAATATGTTGATAAATATCTTTATGATTCAAAAGCGCATTTTCAAGTAGAGACAATCGACCCGCATTGGGAGGACGGTACACTACACAAATGAGGAGCATAACATTATCAACAGTAATCTCAATGAGTAAGAACTCAGGAGATTTAGAATAAGGTTGTGGCGATGATTCTAGTAGTCTAGCACTCAGGAGATTTAGAATAAGGTTGTGGCGATGATTCTAGTAGTCTAGCGGAGAGGGACGAACGAACATAAGCAGCCACTCCACCTCTGGCCTTCCCAATCCTATCATTACGGAGGATTAATGAGTAATCGTCCAGCTTGAATATGCCATCCGGCAATGATGGCTTCAGCCAAGACTCACTTACACCAATCACATCAAAACTAAGAGCCGAGAAAATCTCTCTAAAGTCATCAAAATGTCCCGGTAAGGACTCCTCGTTAATATGACATATCTTCAAGGATGCTTGGTGTTCATTTAGTCTATCTCTTATATCATCAACATCCATGACCAAGCAATACAGTTAAAAATAGAAAAACATGCAGTTCTTATTAGTTTTATACATTTAATTGGGAGTAGATTTAACAACTGAACCTAATCACCAAATAACTGAAGAGTTAACAACTGTAACTTTTCTTCAGAAAAGAAGAATTATCAATAATGAACAGGTAATATTCAAGCAATCCTCAAGTTAGTAATGTTTCAGTAATCTTTCAGTAATATTTGAAAAACACGACAAGAAACTAGCACCTGAATTTTCACTCTATATAAAAAATAAACAATAATTTGCTATGAGAAATATGTATGAAGAGTATAGTTAGATACAGAAGAAGAAAGGATTAGTTATTAATGAGAAATAATGATTATATGAATAAGAAGAGCAATGAGAGTAATAAGTAGATCACCAGTAGATAATATGCTGGCTCACAAGGCATAAGACCTGCCTGTTAGGAAGTGGAGCAACTCCGTCAACAAATTGAATATCGCATACAGATACAATACATACTGTTAAACACGATATATGAAATCTTAAACAACTGAAGTGGGGAAATACGTGGGTATCATGAGACGTTATTGGGAGTAGCAAGAATTAAACAGCTTTCCTGAGATTTATGTATGGATCAATAAATCCGTATATTCAGCTTCAATAGAAGAAGTAGCATAATATGCTACTATTATTATAATACAGCGATACTGCTACTAATATTATATTATAATCGAGCGATGTTGACAACAAATGAATAATTGATACAAGATATAAGTTGATGATGGTAATTATTACAGCAGCAATAAAATGAATAAATGAAAAAAGAATGATAAGTGAAGATATTAAGAAACACAAAGTAATATCCCACTTGAAATATTGAATAAAAAATTGGTCACTATAAGAAAGAAACAAAAATGTTGCTTGAAATAGGGTGAATATTATTCAACAGCATAGAGATTGTTAATGACATGGGGTCAATGACTTAGAAAAGAATGAATTGATTAATATCATAAATGTAGGAAAATTGAAAATAAGTTAAATACTTAGACAAAACTTAATAGAAAATAAAAATATAAGACTAGTAACACTAGACACTAGTAACAGTTTATTAGCATTGATATGATATGATAATGAATAATTAAATCACTCACAGACTAGTTGAAAGAATCCTCGCACTATCAAGAGTGAGTGAAAGTAATCTTAGTCTATGTGATCACATGATTATAACCTCAAGGAAGGCGGACATAACGATTGTCACACCTTATCAATAGACGTAGTCCATCGCCGATTGCCGTGAGCATCAACCCAGCATACCCTGCCGTCATCAGTCCATACGTTGCGTGGGCCGTGCTTATCGATAGCTGCACGATACACCTGCATTCTGTTCCGCGTCAGGTCCTCTCGCACTGCTACGGCGGTTCCCTTCAACTTTTTCTTTTGAGAAAAGACTCTGCGACGTACTCTATAACTGACGAACTTCACCAACAAGGCCCTGGGGTTTGAAGCGTCCTTAGAGGGGGGGGGGGGGTTTGTACGTCTCGGACCAACACGGTGAGAACGATCAATGTCGTTCAGTGAGATGTCAACACCAAGTCTTTCCTTACACATATTGATCACTAGAGAGTCCGTGACTTCATTATTCAATTCCGGAACACCATATATACGCAAATTATTACGCCTTTGATACTGTTCCATATCATCCAACCGAGTAGCTATAAACACATCTTTTTTATTGAGCTTTCTTTCTGATTCGAAGATTTTATTCTGTAACTGCCCAATTTGTTCGATTGCAGCGTTAAGTGATGCTGACAATCCTTCAAACACACGTGATGAAATTCTCTCTAACAAGCTGTCAACAAAGCTATCTTCGTTAGAAAAGATATTGATAATCAGAAGAAGAAGGATGATGAGAAAATGAGAAGAGATGGAAGAAGAAAAAGAAAGAAGGTAGAGTGGACTTCTCTGAACAAAAATTGTGAGGATTATGTAATAGGATACAACATAATAAGTTCAGATGAACACTCTCAATTTGTAATCTTCCAAATGTACTAACAATCAGAAAATTTGAATTGATAATCAGTCTGTCTTATTCGGTATCAATGGAGTAAATAAGAAAGTAGTAATAGCCCGCCAACTTGCTTTCACAGTCGACGAATCATGTACCTTGGCGCAAAAAGTTTGGCCAATTGCGAAGAGTGCCAGAAATGCTAGTCAAAGTGGAAAATTTGAATCGATCTATCGGTGCGCCAGTTTTTGAGCTGTAGATCGTGAAATTACCTACGATTTTTTTCCAATAAAATCTCACTACACTATCGATAAAATGAAATATTGAATGATTTAGCTAAGAACTGAATAAAATATATACGAATTATATACTAAAATAAATATATATACATAAATAAATCTATACTTATAAAATTCTTATCTCACTGACTCACTGATCACGATTTCTGGAAAACTACAGAATGGATTGCAACAAAACTTGGAATATAGCTTCCTCATACGTCCTAGGTGCTCACTAAGAAATCTTTTGGCGATATTACAACTCTAAGGGTTCTTCTTCTCCCAATCTCTTAATATTATAATTGAAATGTCCATATCATATGTTACTATAGAACTATAATCTAGAGAGAGTACCTCTTCAAAACAGTTGTTGACTACTGGCAACTAAATTAATAATTTTGTAAGGTTGGCATTGAGTTGAGATGACTTCATCAGGTTGGCACCAAGTTGAAGAACTAATTAAGATTCATTTATCGAGAACAAATTGATTGGGCACTGCTGCTTCAATCGGTGCTATACCTTGAAGTATAGATAATTTTTATTTTTCATGTAACAAACTTCTATGACTGGAGTTGTTTCAATCAATTCATCCTAATCCTATCAAGACTAATTTTGTTTGTATATCCAACATCGCGAAAACTGCTTTAATGGTTTCGATTAAATTTTAATAATTCAGTATTATCACATATTATATATGGAGGGTGTAACAAAATGTTACATGCACAACTAATATCTAGTAATTTATCTTGTTTTTCAGGAATTATTTCCAACAAACAACTACCTCACTCTAATTTTATTATAAGTTAGAATGAGACAGAGCTTGTTTGTCAGTTTTAAAGATATTCATTATTTACTTGCATTTTCTGTTTGATAGTAGCCTTTGTGCGTTCTCCTTTTTCTGTCCTTGTCCTTTATAATGAATTTTCAATAGCATTCCTCTTTCACTTTCTCCCTTCATCTTCGATTCTATTCTCGCAGAATATTGTCAGTTACGTAGGCCTTCTGACCAAGATTATCGTGCCTCTGCTTTGCTCATTTATTCTGTTCTGAATCATGGTACGATACAGACGTATTCGGTGGATTTAGTTTTTTTTTGGGGGAGAATTTTTTCCTATTTCTTTAAAAATGTAAAAAGTAAATATCTTAATTAATTACTAAATGAAAATGGTAGTCAGTCTGTGAAAGTTTCCTCCTTTTTTAGTTTTCTTCATATGTTAAAATACCACAGTCATTAGTAAAACAGAAATGTAAAATCTTCAAATTTGCGACCAAATCCGCTTTAAAAAGGTAATTAGATTTATTGTATTTCTTTATATTGTTTAAATTATATTTTTTGTATCATATTTGAGTATATAATGTTAGAATTTTTCAAATTATAATGGGACGATTTAAGTTACTCAAGTTTCTATCAACATAAATTATAATTCAAATTATTAAATCCTAATTTGTTGGAATCTAATGTTTTTGGTAATATTCTAATTATTTCTTTTGAACTTGCAATGATGGATTTTAGTTCTGAATAATGTAATTTTCATTAATCTTATTTTATGACTTATGTTTTAAATTGTTACTATCGAATCCTTTTTTGAGTTTTCTGTCCATCAGCGAACAGGATAATTAGTAATATTATGAGTAAACTAAGTTGGTTTATATTGTTTTATCCTAACAGCGGTCCCAGCTTTACCACTACCAGAATTTCAACTACAGGCCATCCAGACTTCAACTTTAGATCAACTGCCTTCCTGGTTCCTATAGCTTCAAATTCACATGAGAGCTCCGTTTCAATTCGTCTACAATTCGCCACCTGGATTACGAGCAAATTACAAAAAGGATTAGTAATCCAGCAGATCCAGCCCAAAATCAGAAGAAGATGGGGATTTCTGGGGGAAGTTAATTTGTGCGCGAAATGAAATAATACGTGAAAATTATATGAGTGTGAAAAGTTTCAAATAAATACATCGATAATCTAAAATAAATACAAGTGTTTAGGGCCCCTCACTTCTGCGATATGTACATACAGGTATTTGTAGAATTTAATATTAAATTAATTTCTAAAGTTTATTAATTTTGTAAAATCTTTAAACCGTTATTAATATTTTAAAGTTGGAATTCTGGGGAATATTCTTCTCAAATAGTTTTTGTATTGCTCTTTAATATGTTTTCTGTTTTTTTGTAAATTACACAACTGACTACCACTACAGTTTTTAAATTTTAAATTATACAGTTTAAATTCTGTATATGGATCAATCTCAGTTAACCTGACTTCTGTAATTTCCACATTTAAAGGTAATTAACTTATTTATATCTTAATATCCCATCTTGTGGCCTTTTTTAAATGATGCATAGAGAGAAAATACATAATTGAAAATTGTTCTTTGGTTTGTTACAGGCCTCTATCAGTTGGAGTGAATTGAGAATCGAATTTGGTGACACAAGGTGAAGATTCAACACTGAATTCATTTAGGTAGGTCAGTTATTTTGTTGATAATAATGTTTTTATTCGTATTCTTATCATATTTCCTTTCAAATTCGACAATATTGCATGTAGAAATTTTGTGGCTTTCCTGTATCTTCTGGCGTTTCTGCTTGTCGACATTGATGTAGGCCATTAGGTTATCTTCTATCGATTGGTGAGGCTGCCCTATTGATAATTTATCCTTCATGAATTTAAAGCCCCGGTATCTGGTGTACTTTCTCAAACACTTAATTGATCTGGTTCCTCTTCCTTTCTTGTTATCTCTGTTTATTCCATTGAGCTTTATTTCACTTTCATTGAGTTTTAGTATTTTCATTTTAGCGGCATTATTCACAATCCTAACTACACCAACAAACAATTTTATAATATAGAGCTTCCAATTATCTTCATCCGGTACTTTCCACTTAGATTCATTATTAATCCTTATAATCATAATGATAAATAATTCAACAATATAGGACTTCCAATCAACAATAATAAATTTTTTCAACAATAACATTACAATCTTTTCCATCATATTCACATGATAGTCTTTAATTAAGAGCAATGTTATAATTCGGAAAAAGGGCTGAAACAGGCACTTCGTTCTAGCCTGTTTCGGACGCTATTTCCCAACCGATAATCATGAAAATGGTACCAAATTGTTCAGAAAGATTTGGACATCTGACGCCGTACCGCCAAATTCCAATTTTCCAACTATAAAATGACTTTAAAATTCGATGAACTTGGAGAAAATTTGGCAAAGTTTGACGTTCAATAGGGAAAAATTGATAAGTGATATCAAAATTTGGCGGTACGGCACCAGATGTCCAAATCTTTCTGAACAATTTGGTACCATTTTCATGATTATTGGTTGGAAAATAGCGTCCGAAACACCCTAGAACGAAGTACCTGCAAAGAACTCTCCATCGAGAAAGCTTCAATTCCCTACTAGCCTTTTGAAAAAGTGTGGTCGAACTCACTAACACAGTCTCAACTGCTATGATTGTGAGTACACACACTCACACCGGAGAACTGGAAAACTGGTTTTCGGTTGTCAAAACAATTGATTGTTTTTGTTCAATGAGATATTGCCAGTCTTCTTGTCTGCGCTATTGTGTTTTTTGTTGTATACTATATTCATTTAATATGCTCTATTATTCTATATGCTTATACAGTAGTATGACATCCATATTATTATTTATTCCCATTTCATTTCAATATCACATGAAATCTGTACTATATTCTATTTGAACAGCTATTTTGGAGACATGGTTCATTCTTCTCTCATCGAATTCTTTATTATCCATGTTGGGCCATGCATGGCAATTCAAATTCAACCCAAGAACTTTACATGATACTACCTAGGAAAAATTTAAATTTGGAGAGATCAAGTTTTACATGTTTTTTTCTTATACTGTAATTAGAAAACAACCAATCATTCCTAAATTCTCGAGAAAAAGTAAGTTATTGGATAATATGAATGAATAATAGTTCATGCTTCAACGAAAATTTCTGCAATAAAAAAATACTTTTAGTATACTGCAAGATTTCCAAGATAAGCCAATTCTCTGTTCACTTTTTTTCATTTACATTTACTTTCTTTGAAGTGGTAATAGGGTACAAGTATTCAATTGGAAGAAAGGTGAAATGCAAAAACTAATGTACAGTATGACACTGTACATTGTCATTGTCCAGGAGTGGTAACGTTGTGGGGGGGGGGGGAGATTGCGCAGACTGCGTCCTTGTCATTGTAGTGAGAGGGGTTTCCAATAGGGTCAATATTGTAACGACTGACAATCTTCTTGTTTGGAATGTTTTCTGAATCGTGCAGAATTACAAATACTCTGCTTCTGAATAAAATTATGCTTATATTTATCATAACTTTTTTTGGGTTTAGGCGCCTGCTGGCGCCTGCACGGTGGATTCTATCAAATTCATAATTGACCAGAAATGAATTCGATTGTTTATAAAATAGAAAAATAGACAGTTATCAACTGTCCATTGTTCAGTTGTTTACAGGCCGTTGTACATGGTGATCTGCACTTGTTTTGGTGAGTCAGGAATTAGGTACTTCTTGTAATATTTGCTACCATATATTAGCCCAGTTCTGAATCGTGCTAATACAGTCACAAGTACTTTGCTTCTGAATAAAACTATGCTTATGAATCATTGTAGCGTTATAATATTTAGCGTTGTTGTATGATTTGAATTTTTGTGCCCTGTTAATTATTTATTTATTTATTAGATTACCACAAACAATATAATGATCGGGAAAGAAAAAACAGGTTATTGCTCAAAACTTTTTCAATTTCCCAATTCAGTTTCAAATTGTGCAAATATTATACATAGGTTATGTCCATTTCAATTTTCTACACCAAATCACAATCTGAGAGTATAGATTAGAATAAAACAAGGTGTAAGTGCACGTCCAGTGCCAACATACCTATTATCAAATTTTTGGTTGGATCGATTTAGTATATGTTATTTTGAGCACAAAATTACAAGAATAAAACGGCGCTCACTATTGTTTTTCAAATAAACTAAGTTCAAAGAAGCACAATTTTACATGCATTCAATCTATGAGTAGCAGCCATTTTGATTATTGAAATCATCAATTTATGATATTCCTAATCTGAGTTTTCCTAACCCAAAGCTTTTCCTAACCTAAGCTTTCCTAACATAAAGCTTTTCCTAACCTAAAGCTTTCCCTAACCTACAGCTTTTCCTAACCTTAGCTACTTATGGTTGCTACTTATAGGTTAAATGCATGTAAAGTTCTGCTACTTTGAACTTAGTTTATTTTCAAAACAATAGTGAGCGCCATTTAATTTTTGTGATTTTGTGCTCAAAATAACATACTAAATCGATCCCAACCAAAAATTTGATGACAGGTATGTTGGCACTGGACGTGCACTTCAGCCTAAAACAAACAATTTTAAATTTTGATAGATTGATAGTAAAACTTTTGTAAAAACATAAAAAAACGTTAAATTCACAAAATGCTAAATAAACGTCTACAGTTTCATCAATGCTGTAGGCAATATGAAAACGCATGCAGTTAATATGTCTTTCAATGAAGGTGTTGTTATTTACATAAAGGAATTATATTCTTCCAGTTTTATTTAATTAGAATTTCAAAGTTATTCGAGCCCTGATAGAATGACTGACTCACTGTACATAGGCCTATTTTGAATTCTTCTAGATTTCATTACGTCAAGTTTTAAGCAAGACCCTTGCAAAGCACGGGTTAGCTGCTAGTAACTAAATATGTTGTATCTCTTTAAATAGCTGAGATATAGGCCTTGCTCAAGCCTGATATAGCATTTTCTTCCAAACCCCAAGTTGACAATTATTGATAAGTACATATATCTCAACACTCTTCTACCGGTTTGTATTATAATGCAATTATCAAAAGATGACAAAATTTGATAAGTGTATGTACTGGTAGGCTATTATAAAATCTGAAAATCAATAACCTCTATTGAGTACTACAGAACCCATACAACTTTTCAAACAGTTCAAGTTTGTTTAACTTGATCAATACTTGTAAATAATATCAATTAATTGTTAAAAAATATATTCAAATTTCTAAATAATCGATTTTTAAGATATTTCCTATACTGTTACATTGTGATTTGAAACATTTGGCAGATGGCAAAACATGATATCTCTGACATCACTAGCAAAAATCTTCAATAGTTAATTAAAATAAATGTTTTATTCCTTGATATTTTATATTCAAATAGTCAATGATCAGCTGATTATATTAGTGTAAAATGGGTAAGAAAAAATAAGATAGATAATTTTTGCAGCTATGCCAAACTTTCAAATTGCTCTCCTGAAAAGTTTACAAATCATGACTTATCAGCTTGTGTCATCTACCCACAGAACTGTTTCGAAGAGGTACTCTCTCTAGATTATAGTACCACCCTTAGAGTTGAAATATCGCCAAAAGATTTCTTAGTGCGCCACTAAAGGGCCAACTGAACATACCTACCAAATTTGAACGTTTTTGGTCTGGTAGATTTTTAGTTCTGCAAGTGAGTGAGTGAGTGAGTGAGTAAGTCAGTCAGTGAGTGAGTGCAATTTCGCTTTTATATATATATAGATAGTGCACTCATATATTAATGAACTTGTATGTTGATTTAGAAGAATTAGTCAAATGAAGTGTTCTTTGATAACACTGTTGAAGCAATAGAATACAATCTATAGCCAGGCTACTCAAAAGCAGATCAGTCATGTTGGAACAGCCGCAGAATGAGTAGACAATGCTGTGTATAATAATAATAATAATAATAATAATAATAATAATATAATAATAATAATAATAATAATAATAATAATAATAATAATAATAATAATAATGGACTTTTCTAGGAAGAGAAGACTGATGTGAGAGTGAGTGCGAGTGTCAATTGTGATAGTGGTGCTACTGAAGTAATGAACTTCTTTCTCTAGAAAGAGAAGACTGATATGTGAGAGAGCGCATCGATTTAGAGAGAGTAGAGCTATGAAGACCGATGTTTGTTAGCCAGCATGCTTTTCCACTCCATTCCCCATCTCATCAGTTAAATTTACTTGGTACTACACTTTTTGAACAGCATTCCTAGAGATTCCTCTTAATATCACAGCCATGGTAATCCACACAATACTATAAATCAAAACACTTATCATATCTTCAATATTATAACCTATCATCCTATAATAGTCAGGTACTTCCACTTTGTTTATATTACTTCTTATTTCTTTTAATCTTCTTAAACACTTTCCATCCTTCATCAATCTCCCATGGTAATCCTCTTCATTATTGCCTATGCATAAATCCATCGTAGTTTTCCTAGCAGTTCTGGTTTTATTCCATTTATAAGGTCCATTCTTTCGGTCACAACGTTGAGTGGCTTCCTTAAAATGTATGTGCCGTGGATGCATGTCGTCGGTCCCCTGTCCTCCATCCTGGTGTCAGTCATCCAGTGTCCTCCTCGGCTGCTTTAAACGTGCATGTGGACTGTATGCACACGCGTGGTCCCTCCCTCATCGCTTCCACCTCCAGGCCTTGTGGTGCATGCTCCTTCGGTCCTGGATGCCGTCCTCTCGGTCCTCCATCTTGGTGTCCTTGGTCTGCCTCGGTGGGGTCGCGCGTGTGCAGGTCCTGTGCACAGATGCATGGTGGTGGTCCCTTCCTGGTGACTGCTGGTGTTCTCCGGCGGTGATGGATCTTCGGTGGGGAACAGGATACTTAATAGGGGTTGTTGTTCATGGGGTGCTTTATGTGCATGGTGGGCGGCGGTTTTGAGTGATGGGTTGTCTTGTATTGGTTTCTGTTCTTCTAATAATATTTCCGGTAAATCGTTCACAATCGTTCCGGTAATCGTATATGGGGCTGAGGTATCTTTATTTTCTTTATCTATTGTTTCTGTTGGTGGTATCGGGGGTATCATATAGGCATAATTGTTTAGATGTAGTCTTCTCTGTGTTTAGTGGTGGGTTATCTGGTGTTGGGTTCTGCGTTCTTTGTTGGTTTAATCTGGATGCATGTGCTAATGTATAGTTTGTTGTGGTGGCGGTTTATAATTTCTGTTGTAATTATTATGAGTATATCCTGTATTAGCATTCAAACAGTCATGGTCATCATAAGAATTCTTTTGATTTGCTTGTTGTGAATGATGATTTGTTGAACAATTCTGAAAATTTCCATTATTCCTGTTATTACTCTGATGCTGGTCATTGCAACGCTCAAAACGAGGTGTAGTTCAGGGGATGATGATATGGTAATGATTTGTAAACTTGCCTGGCATACTGATTAGCATTTGAACTATGTTGATTTCGAATATATGACTGATCTGACCGGTGATTTGGTATTGCCATCACAGATTGTATATTGTATAAATTATTTATCAGATGTTTGAAACCAGTTATTGGCTGTGTAGCCAATGCTGTTCTGACTCGGAAGGGGAAGTTTTTTCAAGATTATGTTGGCTAAAGCAGGATCGTTTATTGGCTCATCCAACTGAGCATTCTTCAATTTAAGTGTAGTAACAGAATTGATATATGTGTTGTCTGCCCTAGGATTATATTCACAAGCTATGATATTGGCTAGTGTATCCATTTGTCTATTTTTACTCCAATATTGTTCAGGAAAGCAGCGCTGAATTCGTCTAACCTCCTGAATTTGTGATGACAGGTCTGGAAAAACATCAGAGGTTCACCGCTCAACAAACTGATTAATCGGAGTCGCCACATATTCCAAGAGGTGGGTGTTAGGGATTGTACCAATTTTATTTGATCTATAAACTCTTCAGGTTGAAGGTAGCAGTCTGTAGTATCAAAACGGCCTAATCCATTGAAACAGTGCAAAAAATCAAACGTTGCTATGGGAATAGGCTTTACATTCTCGTGTGAAAATTGATGTACATGACTCTTGAGTTGTACTAACTTCTCTTGGGCCTGTTTCTAATGACCAGTAGCTTCTGTTTCATTATCTACTACTTCGGCATTTAATTTAGATAAAAATAATTGCTGTTCTCCAACGGCTGTCTCCAATGAATCAAATAGCACTTCGTTTTGACTGATATCAGTATTTAGATGAGTTATTTGTGTAGATATAATATTCTGTTGTTGATTTATGGGAATGGGTTGACTATTGTTCCTATTTACTGTGGATGTTAGGTCCTGTGTTTTAATTATTACTTGCTCTTGAATTTCTTTTTGACAATTGGCTTTAATGTTTGTTGCTATTTCTTGAATTTGCGAGATGTTTTGTACTGTTAGGTTATCTATTCTTCCATTTAAGTCACAGGTGTATCTATTTTTGCTTCTAAGCTGGTCATAATTATTTCCTGATTTTCATTTTGCAAATCTATCATTACCTTTAATTCCTCCCTATAACTTTCCACCTTGCTGTCAATAGCATCCAACTTATGTTCTACCGCTTGTATTGTGTCCGCAGTTTCCTGGCCCATCCTTACCGTTGTATCCTCCAATGACTCCTGCACTTCCTCCATTTCCGCCTTCATGTCCTTCTTTGCTCTGGCCATTGTATTCCCTAAACTATTGGAAAATGACTTGAGAATCCCCTCCAATATGATCCTTCTTCCTGCTTCTTGAGAGATTTCTAATGATTTATTACTGTTCTCAGGATTCATGGCGGTGATTGGAGATATCTGGGTGGTGGACTCCATTGCACCCCCCTCAGTGTCAACTACCGTTACTTCTGCCGTCGGCAGTGTGTCTGCTACATCACCTTGCACAGACAAAGAGAGACTCATTTTAAAAGGATAATGTGTCAAAAATTTAAAAAAGTGAATGTTTGGCTAACAAGGCCTTTATAGCACACAAGATAGGACTGTAAATGTTGAGTGTTGTCACAAAGTTTTCCTAATAAGGAGTACCTCAATCTCATATGACAGGTATTTATCAATTTTAATTTTATTTATTGCTTATTTATTGTAGCCTATAATATTCTTAAACTGGCTTATATTTAACTTTTTAATGACATGATAAAATTCATCAATTTAGGCCCATAAAAACTTTAAAATACAATTTCAACAATAATAATAAAAATTTATAAAAAATAATTTCTTCCTTGCTTAAAGCTATTGATTACCAAAAATAGTTTTTCATACTTGCTTGCATTCCCCAGTAAATTCTTACTGCCTATCATCCATTCACGACAAATCTCAGTATGTATTGACTTGTCTATAATTATTATCAGCAATATACAGTCTTGATTCACACTTAATAATGATTTCATGAGCTCTGTTCTCATCACCAGCCCCACACTCGGGTGCCATGTTTCTATGACGTTATTTTTGTCAATAATGGTTTGCCTTGCTTGGCTGCAGTCGGTAAAGCATGAGTACCTAAAAAATTATATAACTCTGGTTGTGGTTCTTAGAATATAAATTATACTAAATTCTTACTGGCTCACCCAGGAGCTCCCGCAATTCTCCGTCTTGCCAGTTACTGGTGTCGGCTGCTCCAATAGTTCACAATTTCTGTGATTGAATTGTAGAAATTTGCAAGTATAGATGCAAGAATTTGCGCTGCTACAACTTGAAGCTATAAATTTGAGACTCTTCTGGTTGTATTTTATGGTAGTGGATAATTTATATAAATCTCTGGAACGTATTATTTCCAAAGATTTGGCTATCAAGGCTGTATATTGCTGTCTAAACCAACTTATTCGGTGAAGAATATAGTCGGATGGTAATCTTCTTAATACTTCAATACTGGTAACTCGATAAATAAAAATGAGATTGGTCATGCATGGAAGTAGGGGAACAAATGAAGGATATACCATAAAAAATTTGATACGTATATTACACAAAAAATATCAACAAATAAATAAATATAGAAATATATAGAGCAACAAGCAAAAATAGTAAATATAAGAACGAATTATATATCAAAAAGAAAGTATCACAGATTAGCTCACTAGTTCTTTAGCACAAGACGTTACCATGTGCTTTTAAATCATTATTCATATGCATTTATTTCATGCAGCTCAGATATCGATGAAATGCAATTGGAGTGGGGGAACTGCAGCTGTGACGTAGGCTGTAGTACAAATTGTAGAACATGTGCTCAATCCTCATGTGCTCGATTCAATGCATAATATTCATGTGATTGCATAAAATGCATGTCTCCAATGCATAACATTATGTGAATGCAATGCTTCAAATTTATCGGGATCAGTTTATCGTTTTATTATGTTTTCGTTCTATTATCGGTGTATATATTATTATAATTATTATTATCAGTTGAATAGGCAATGTTTGCAGTGTGTTATTAGTTGATTATTATCTTGTTATGGATATTAGTTTGTAGTCTTTCTGCGTGCATCATAATGCCTATGACTGTAATACAAATCAAACTTTACCTTAATTGATATTTTATGTGAATAGTTAGTTTGACCACTTGATAAGTTATTTTTCTGCAATGCCTGCTAGCTGTGCAGTTCAGAGTTGTAAAAATTATGCAGAAAAGTGTTGAAAAAAGTGTTTACCGAAGGTCAAATTGCAAGGCTACTGAACAATAAAAGACTTAAATGGAATGAAAGTGATATTGTTCCAGCATCAACACTTTGTTCTTTATCTAGGAGAGCATACAATTTTCTAAGATAAAAAATGAACTTACCATTACCAGGATTGTCAACTCTATCAATGTGGACAAGGAATATTTAATTGTCTTCCAGGACTTCAAAAAGAAGTTCTCACATTAATGACATCAAAATTGAAAGCTATGGAGACAATCGAGAAATTGACTATCTTGAGCTTTGATGAGATGAGTATAGATTAACGTGTAGTGTCTGACCAAAGAGAAGACCAAATTCTTGGACCACACTCAAAAGTTCAGGTTGTGATGGCTAGGAGTCTATGTAGGAAATGGAAGCAAATAATATATTAGGCTATGCATTTGATCAAAAAATGACAAAATATATTCTTTTTGAAGTTATTTCTGGACTACAAAAATCGGACTTCAAAGTTGTTAGTGCAGTGAGTGACATGGGCGGAGGGAACCAAAGTCTATGGAATTCATTGAATGTGACAATTGCAAAATCATTCTTCAATCACCCATCAATCACCTCTCATCATATATGGGTATTTAATGATGTGTTACATCTTCTTTAATTGCTCAGGAACAACTTCCTTAATCATGAAATAAATTTTCCTAAAGGTCAAGTGTTGGAGAAAAAGAATATCAAGAGCATCATAGAAGGAGATGAACTGAAGCTAGCTCCAAAATTGACGAGTTTACATTTGGAAGTTTGTGGAAATATGAGATAAAAGGTCAGCTTGGCGGTTCAATTATTTTCACACCATTCAGCAACTCTCCTCAAATTGAAACATCCAAATAATTCTGAATGGAGTGATTTTTATGAATTGGTTGATAAGTTTTTTGATATGATGAACTCTAGATTTGTGAATGATCGAAGAAAACCGTGGCATAGTGCATATGGTGTTGAGTTGACTGAGCAAGAATGCATATTGAATCGAATGTAAGAATTGATTTTTGAAATAAGGATGGGAAGTAAAAATCATCAAAGCCATTCCAAAAAGGGATATTGATGACAATATCATCTATGAAGGGACTTTTCAATGATCTACAGAAGTCATATGGTTTGGAATTCATCCTTACCCATAAGCTGAATCAAGATGTGTTGAAGAATTTCTTCTCAAGAATAAGAGGGATTGGAAACCAATACTCTCATCCAACAACACCAGTGGAATTCAAAAATAGATTAAAAATTTTGATTATTGAGGCAAATCTTCCCTGGAAGCGATGTAGAAGAAGATGGATCAAATTTTCTGACTAGTACAATGCTTTAAAAATTCCTTTCCAAGAAGCAGAAGAAGAAACTAGATATGATGAAGGCAAACATTTAAGCTGCAGTTTTGAATGAAATTATGAAGGTACCTTGTTGAACACACAAGAAGAAGAAGCCCTTAAATATGTTGCGAGATATGTAATTCATAAAGAAGCAGATTCTTAGTACAAAGAAGCAATGTAGTCGAACAGTAATTGGATTGAAGCCTTGAGTAGAGGAGGTTTAACATGTCCTACTGATGAATTCAAGGATCATTCAACAAGCGAATTACATATTTATGAAAATTCACGGAAATACGGTCTCAAACACAAAACAGGTGATTGGAAAATATGTGAAAATTAAAAAAAAAAACATTCCCAGAAGTTAATGATAGAATCTTACAAAAATTTGCGCGGACAAGAACTTTTATTAGACCCAGTTACATGAACGAGAGACTGAAAATTGCTAGTGAGGAGCGAAGAAATACATTCAGTTTGTACATTCATGCAAGTGAATACAAAATTCAAGGGAACCAAAGAGCATGATATTTGATTATAAGGGCAAGGTTAGTCTTGGAGAAAAAATGAACTTTCAAATTTGTCTTTTCATCTCGAACTTTCTTGCTAACAAAACTTGCCTACCCAAAAAATTAAGAATTTTCTAGCTTATTAACTTCTTCATATCACGTTTTAAAATTTTTAAAAACTTCCAACTTTATTTTATTCATACAATTTAAATTAACTCCAAATTCATGTATTAAACTACATCATTAGAATCGGTGATTCATTCCCTATGAGTACAGAAAATTTCAATGTTCTATCTGAATTGTAAGGGTGATAAACGACGATGTATTTGAAGCTACAATGAATAAACTGTATGCTCAGTGTAGTTACTCATCACTTATTTACTACACGTGACGTCACGCTGGCGTTCCCCCCAACACTTTCAATCTCACACCTGTGAGTGATCAACCTTCTGTCTACTAACGTTGCATATATATACATTATAATATTAAATTAAAATACTCCTTTCATCTGTGCATCCTTGGACATATAAATTTGATACAATTCTTATCCAATAAAATATGCTTTTTTGTACCTTTTTACTTTCCTTGCCCTACTACCATAGGTAAGGAAAGTATTGCTTTCCAAAAAAAATAAGGTACCCCAATTTCAAGTTTTCTATACGTTTCAAGGTCCCCTGAGTCCAAAAACATGATTTTTTGGGTATTGGTCTGTGTGTGTGTCTGTGTGTGTGTATGTGTATGTGTGTGTGTATGTGTGTGTGTGTGTGTGTGTGTGTGTGTGTATGTGTGTGTGTGTGTATGTGTGTGTGTGTGTGTGTATGTGTGTATGTCTGTGAACACGATAACTCCATTCCTAATCAACCGATTGACTTGAAATTTTGAACGTAAGGTCCTTATACCATGAGGACCCGACAATAACAAATTCAATAAAATTCAATTCAAGATGGCGGAAAAAATGGCGGATAATTACTAAAAAACCATGTTTTTCACGTTTTTCTCGAAAATGGCTCTAACGATTTTCTTCAAATTTATACCATGGATAGCTATTTATAAGCCCTATCAACTGACATGAGTCTCATTTCTGGGAAAATTTCAGGAGCTCCGTAATATTATTGAGAAAAATGGCGGATAATCACTAAAAAACCATGTTTTTCACAGTTTTCTCGAAAACGGCTCGAACGATTTTCTTAAAATTCATACCATGGATAGCTATTCATAAGCTCTATCAACTGATGTGAGTCTTATTTCTGAGAAAATTTCAGGAGCTCCGTAAAATTATTGAGAAAAATGGCGGATAATCACTAAAAAACCATGTTTTTCACGGTTTTCTCGGAAACGGCTCTAATGATTTTCTTCAAATCTATACCATGGATAGCTATTCATTAGCCTATCAACTGACATGAGTCTCATTTCTTGAAAAATTCCAGGAACTCCGTAATATTATTGAGAAAAATGGCGGATAATCACTAAAAAACCATGTTTTTCACAGTTTTCTCGAAAACGGCTCGAACGATTTTCTTAAAATTCATACCATGGATAGCTATTCATAAGCTCTATCAACTGATGTGAGTCTTATTTCTGAGAAAATTTCAGGAGCTCCGTAATATTATTGAGAAAAATGGCGGATAATCACTAAAAAACCATGTTTTTCACGGTTTTCTCGGAAACGGCTCTAATGATTTTCTTCAAATCTATACCATGAATAGCTATTTATAAGCCCTATCAACTGACATGAGTCTCATTTCTGGGAAAATTTCAGGAGCTCCGTAAAATTATTGAGAAAAATGGCGGATAATCACTAAAAAACCATGTTTTTCACAGTTTTCTCGAAAACGGCTCGAACGATTTTCTTAAAATTCATACCATGGATAGCTATTCATAAGCTCTATCAACTGATGTGAGTCTTATTTCTGAGAAAATTTCAGGAGCTCCGTAAAATTATTGAGAAAAATGGCGGATAATCACTAAAGAACCATGTTTTTCACGGTTTTCTCGGAAACGGCTCTAATGATTTTCTTCAAATCTATACCATGGATAGCTATTCATTAGCCCTATCAACTGACATGAGTCTCATTTCTGGGAAAATTTCAGGAGCTCCGTAATATTATTGAGAAAAATAGCGGATAATCACTAAAAAAACATGTTTTTCACGATTTTCTCAAAAATCACTTGACCGATTTTTTTCAAATTCATACCCTGTATGAACTGGAATGAGTCTCCTTTCTGAGAAACTAATGGGGGGTCCACCCCATCCTTGAGAAATGGACTTTGTAGCCTCCTTCTCGTGCATGAGGTAGGTAGGTAGAGCAGTTCATAAAAAGAACACATAGTCGAGATATTTCATCTGTAGAACAGCTGTTTTGACGACTTTTAAAAAATATCGAATTTCACAATTTACACAAAGGAAAAAGTACTCTGAAAACAACTAACTATACACATATACAGAAGTCTGATCGTAGTTTCAAATATGTTGCCACCAATCGTCATTATGTTATTCCCCTAAATCATTCTCGTTTAAGAATGAGGCATAAAGTTCAATGAGCAAGGAAAGTTGTGTGAGTGTACCACACCAGACTTTTAATACTTGCGCAAGCTTTATATTAATTCGATATTTATAACCTTTCGACGAGCTAGCTTTTTATATTTTTTATTTCACTCGAAGCACTGAGGGCGCCCTAAATTCATATATTTCGACAATAAATTATCACTCACGTGCTGAACTTCACAAGACAATGGTGGCGATCCAAATTTCCTGTCGTCCTGGATTTTCTGGTGGCTGAAGTTGTCTTCTCCAAGGGAATAAATGAATATTTAAATGACTTACACTTTAATATAGCATCACTAAGTCTTATACAAGTTGATTTATGAATTTAACTTTAAATATTTCAAACATACAATTTAATAAAAGGGACTTGTGCTCTATAAAATTTAGTGGCGTTCCATGGCAGCGTCTGGCAGGCAAGTGGGCTCTGTTCTACCCCTATTTTCTACAATCATACTTCGGACTTACAAATTTGCATATATTTAAATATTCAGTTACTACGCCATTAAAAAGATCAAATAGTCCGTGCCAATCTGCTAAGTTATCCCCTATATCTTGGGTATTATATTTTATAAATACTCGGACCACATCCGATACATAAACTGAGTAGTGATAATTTATAAAATCTTATCATTTATATAAATATCTATAGATAAATTTGAATCAGCTCACTATTGTCGCCCATTAACTACTGCAATTTGATTGATTCATGCAAAATTCATAAATGTATCCATGTGCCTATTGAATATCATACTTCCTTAATATTTTTATTTATTTTATGTGTTTTGTTCATGCTCATTACAGATAATAAATATTTTTGAATTTCATAAATATCATAAAAAGTTTTCATAAAAAGTTGTTTTTCCCTCTACAACAAGTTGCTATGTGCTTACCAAATCCTCTAGTTGAACACTATTTGTTTACAACAAAATTTGCCAAGGTGTCTGGCTAGATTTTAAATTACATGGCTTGATCAATTATTAGATTGCCAACCAGTAGGTATTATAGCCCAACCTCAAAATTCCAATACTTTATATAATATATAATATATAGCAAATAAAAACTCTTTTCTATTTGGCTGTTCTAATTTTAGCCATGATACCCGTTATTATTTAATCTTCCATTTGTTGCTATCGCACTTGGCGATAATAGAGCAGCTGTTTGCTCAAGACCTATAAAATTCTTTCAATTAGCGATTTTGCTTGTTTATCAAAATTTGATTCATTACAGTATACAAACATGCAGAGTGTGTACTGAATAAAGTGAAAAGATGGTTCGATCAGAATCGTCTAACTGTCAATGTGAGTAAAACTAAGTGCATGCCAATTTGTCTCAGAGAAGAAGCCGCAACTGTGGATTTGGAATTAAGATTGCACTCATGTGGAGCGTTGGATGAATGTATGGTATGTGACGCAGTTGAAGCTGTCTCAGAATATAAGTATCTAGGAGTATTATCCGATAAACGTTTGAAATGGAGCTCCCATATCATTTTCACTAGGAATAAATTGAGGAAATTATTACACATTTTCAATTTTCTGAGTAAAATCATGTATACGGTATTGAAATGCTTAAGCAAGTATATTATGCGTATGCCCAATCTATCTTACAGTATGGTATCTTAGCTTGGGGAGGCGCCACAAAGACTGTCTTGAATTCCTTGGGAGTGACTCAAAAATCTATTATTAAAACGACGTTACAGAAAAATAGTAGGTACCCTACTGAAACCCTATTTAACGAGTTTAAAGTATTAATCAGCTGTATGTCCGATCCCTACTTATGCACATCTACAAGAATAAACCAGACATATTCGCTCAAGTCCAACATGACTACACAACCAGGAGCTCGGTGAACGTTGGCAATGTTATTCCTAGAGTATCCAGATCAATAAACACAACAAATTCCATCTATAAAGCAAATATACTTTACTCAAAACTCCCCTAACACATTAAAGACATTGAAGCACGGTCCATAGGCGTATACAAACGCCACATTAATAGATGGCTATTGGAGGTTGGTAGGATAAGAATTTTAGATTTTCTTGAATCGAATTATACTTTCTGATAAGACTAGCCTTAATGCATGCTGAGTCGGTTGACCATTGTTCTGATCCCTTTCTCTTGTTCTTGGCTTTACAGTGAGTTTTCTGCCCCTCATTCATTTTTCTCTCTCTTCTTCTTCACATCATACTTCATTTTTCCATCTCTCATTTCAATCTTTTTCATCTTTCACATATATTGTCATGTTTCTTCATTATGTTAACTTATTATGAACTATTGTCATTATGAACTTTTCAGATTGCTACTCTTTCCTGCACACAGGCATTTTGCCCATGCATGGAAAAAAATGTTTAAATGTTTATTATTTTAATTTGAAATGTATTTTGTTTGTAACATGAAATAATAATAATAATAATAGTGTCACAAAGTAAAATTGTGACGAGAAAATAATAAATAATATTATTGAAAGACGCTCGGCTATCAGCAAGGCTAGCTGACCGCGGAGATAAGGAAGGTACCGATGGCGCATCACCTTCCGCGCATCAAGACGATTTCCACCGCCTCTGGCGGCGGCACTACTCCATCCCCTCCACTTTGGGGGAGTATTTAAACGCCGGACGAGCCCCAGTCCACAGCATTCCGCTCACAACCTTCCTGCTCCTGGTACAGCGGCCCGTTGGCTGCCATACGTCCCCGACCTCCTGCCCTGGTACAGCAGCCCGTTGGCTGCCGTACGTCCCTAACCTTCCATCTCCCTAGGGCACAGCGGACCGTTGTCTGCCATCCCTATCCTCCCATCTACCTAGGGCACAGCGGACCGTTGTCTGCCGTCCCTGTCCTCCCATTTCCCCAGGGCACAGCGGACCGTTGTCTGCCGTCCCTGACCTCCCATCACCCTAGGGCACAGCGGACCGTTGTCTGCCGTCCCTGTCCTCCCATTTCCCCAGGGCACAGCGGACCGTTGTCTGCCGTCCCTGACCTCCCATCACCCTAGGGCACAGCGGACCGTTGTCTGCCGTCCCTGTCCTCCCATTTCCCCAGGGCACAGCGGACCGTTGTCTGCCGTCCCTGACCTCCCATCACCCTAGGGCACAGCGGACGTTGTCTGCCGTCCCTGTCCTCCCATTTCCCCAGGGCACAGCGGACCGTTGTCTGCCGTCCCTGACCTCCATTTCCCCAGGGCACAGCGGACCGTTGTCTGCCGTCCCTGTCCTCCCATTTCCCCAGGGCACAGCGGACCGTTGTCTGCCGTCCTGTCCTCCCATTTCCCCAGGGCACAGCGGACCGTTGTCTGCCGTCCCTGACCTTCCATTCCCCCAGGGCACAGCGGACCGTTGTCTGCCGTCCCTGTCCTCCCATCTCCCTAGGGCACAGCGGACCGTTGTCTGCCGTCCCTATTCTTCCTTCTCCCCAGGGCACAGCGGACCGTTGTCTGCCGTCCCTATTCTTTCCATCTCCTCAGGGCACAGCGGACCGTTGTCTGCCGTCCCTATTCTTCCTTCTCCCCAGGGCACAGCGGACCGTTGTCTGCCGTCCCTATTCTTCCTTCTCCCCAGGGCACAGCGGACCGTTGTCTGCCGTCCCTATCCTGTCTGTCCTTCCTTTTCCTACTTCACTGGAGCGGAACTGAGGCCGTAAGGCCAATACAAAATTACATCAAAGTGGTGTCATCAGAGAAGAGAGCGACCTTCACGCCATCAGAAGCACCAGGAGGTGCTGTTCACGCCAGCTGAGGCACAAAGAAGAAGGAAGAGGAACTTCGACTTGCCTCCTTTCCCCGCCCACATTACGACTGAGCGAAGTCATCCAGGAGCAACACCTGGGTATCAATCACCCACCTCTGAAGCTACTCAGGGTGTACGTGATAGATTGGCGCCCAACGTGGGGCACGAGGCAACGAAGTAAGAATCATGAGTGAACAGGGAGAGTCTGATTCAGATGCTCAACACCAGGAGCTGACAGAGGATCAGTCGGTCGAGGACATAAACCCCGAGGTGATAGCCGACCCCAGAGTTTCCTGGATCTATAGATTGAAAAAGGATGAGGCATTCAATCTTCTACAAGATTGGGGCATAGTGTCATCTGGAACACTTGCTGAGTTGAGAAAGTTGTTAGTAGAACAACATAAAAAGATGGCAGTACGTTATCCCAGCCCAAGACCCGGCATAATGAGCGGAAGCAGTGGGGAAACTAAACACTTGGTGACAGGTACCCATACTGAGGTTAGAACCAATATTCACACAAACCCCCTCATGGACCCAGGGGCGGTATGTGACAAGGTAAGAAGCTGGAGACTGTCATTCGACGGCCAATCAGATGCTCCCAGCTTCTTGGAAAGGCTAGACGAGCTACAACAAGCCTATGGGCTCACTGGCAACCAGCTACTAGTCGCGCTGCCTGAATTACTGGTTGGTAAAGCTACTCTATGGATGCGTAATCGTCGTGACCAGTGGGAATCATGGGACAATTTTGTGACAGATTTCAGATCACGCTACTACCCACTTACCTATGAGGAGGACCTCGAGAATCTAATTCAGGCAAGGAAGCAAAAGGAAGGTGAATTGTTTGACAAATTTCTCGAAGATGTACTGACACTCATGAGGCGTCGAGGAGGTTTTACAGACGAGAATAAATTACAGAGAGTGTATAAGAATCTCCTCCCACGGTACAAATTGTATATTCGGCAATCAGATGTTCATAGTATCAACGAATTGGAAAAATTCGCGAGGGAGTATGAACAAATAAAAGCAGAGGAGAAACAGAATAGACAGAATTCGAGAGTTCACATGATTGGGGACACGAAAAAGATTACAAGGCTCAAGGTTGAGACAGTTATAACCCCTACTAGTAACAGACCATCTCTTAGTGAGTCTGAACCCATGTGTGGGCAATACAAGAGACCGGGGTACTGGAGATCACACTGTCCCTATATTCCACCATGTAAAAGGAGCGGAAAGAGAGCACTGATATGTGTCTGTGATGTGCAGAAGGAGAATAAAACTCCGAAGAAGACAGCAGTGATGCGAACGGCACACAGGATTCCTGTGATTGAAGAGTCATCAAGGGACAACAGACTATTCATTACTGTGACAATCGGAGGTAAAAAGTGTCGGGCATTGCTAGATAGTGGCGCTGAAGCTAATTATATGAGTAATGAGGTTTATGAAGTTCTCCAAAAAATAGGGATGATAAGGAAGGTACCAACTCATCACCACGCAATATTAGCTGATGGACGATCTACCCCATTAAATGGGAAGCTGACAACTAATGTCACTATAGGACAAATCACAGTTCCACTAGTGGCGTCTATACTGGATGGACTTGGACAAGAGTTGCTATTAGGCATGGATTTTATGCGTGAAAACAGGGTGAATATTCACACATTCACGAGAGAGGTAGAGTGGGATCCTCCCCAACTGAATCCTACAAGTCCGCTAATAATGTCGCGATCTCTCTTATTGGGGACTAAGACAACAGCAGTCCCAACAATATCAGCTGTACAATCCGAATCTCAGGACAACAAGGATCGCGACAAAAGGATATTCATGCAGTTTGGTTTGAACAGAGTCGAACCCAATGCCTTGATTGATAGAAAGGCAGAGATGTCATATATTCCAAGGCAAGAATCCTGGGGCAACATTGTGATGGATCACAGGGATGAGATGACTGAGTATGAACGGCAGGCCACGATTCATGCCCCAGCCACCAATACAAGTGGTAGCTCCGAGAGGGATGTGGAAGAGTCAATACCACCCCCTACTGTCATGGATGTGGAGGAGTCAATACCCTCCTCAACTGAAATGGATGTGGAAGAGCAAACGCAGTCTTCAACTACCAATGAAGTAGTCCCACTGTCCCAGGAACCCAGACCAGGCCCCTCTAGAAATATGGATCCAGTGCTGTGCCACCGCAACACAACATCAGGCAAGCGCAAACGGGCCGGCAAGCCACGCTTAAAAGTACGATTATCAAATGGACGATGTAAATATGTACCTGTGGACCAGGTATAGATGAAGCTCATAGCGAGTGTCATACACCTCTAAAGGTGATGCCAGAGAGGTGTACACCTCTTAAGGTGATGCCTAGATGGCTCACGCCTTTTAAGGTGGTGCCATAGAAGGGCTCCGAACACCCCCCCCCCCCAAGTAGGAGTGGGGTGTCACAAAGTAAAATTGTGACGAGAAAATAATAAATAATATTATTGAAAGACGCTCGGCTATCAGCAAGGCTAGCTGACCGCGGAGATAAGGAAGGTACCGATGGCGCATCACCTTCCGCGCAACAAGACGATTTCCACCGCCTCTGGCGGCGTCACTACTCCATCCCCTCCACTTTGGGGGAGTATTTAAACGCCGGACGAGCCCCAGTCCACAGCATTCCGCTCACAACCTTCCTGCTCCTGGTACAGCGGCCCGTTGGCTGCCGTACGTCCCCGACCTCCTGCCCTGGTACAGCGGCCCGTTGGCTGCCGTACGTCCCTAACCTTCCATCTCCCTAGGGCACAGCGGACCGTTGTCTGCCGTCCCTATCCTCCCATCTACCTAGGGCACAGCGGACCGTTGTCTGCCGTCCCTGTCCTCCCATTTCCCCAGGGCACAGCGGACCGTTGTCTGCCGTCCCTGACCTCCCATCACCCTAGGGCACAGCGGACCGTTGTCTGCCGTCCCTGTCCTCCATTTCCCCAGGCACAGCGGACCGTTGTCTGCCGTCCCTGACCTCCCATCACCCTAGGGCACAGCGGACTGTTGTCTGCCGTCCCTGTCCTCCCATTTCCCCAGGGCACAGCGGACCGTTGTCTGCCGTCCCTGACCTCCATCACCCTAGGGCACAGCGGACCGTTGTCTGCCGTCCCTGTCCTCCCATTTCCCCAGGGCACAGCGGACCGTTGTCTGCCGTCCCTGACCTCCCATTTCCCCAGGGCACAGCGGACCGTTGTCTGCCGTCCCTGTCCTCCCATTTCCCCAGGGCACAGCGGACCGTTGTCTGCCGTCCCTGACCTTCCATTCCCCCAGGGCACAGCGGACCGTTGTCTGCCGTCCCTGTCCTCCCATCTCCCTAGGGCACAGTGGACCGTTGTCTGCCGTCCCTATTCTTCCTTCTCCCCAGGGCACAGCGGACCGTTGTCTGCCGTCCCTATTCTTTCCATCTCCTCAGGGCACAGCGGACCGTTGTCTGCCGTCCCTATTCTTCCTTCTCCCCAGGGCACAGCGGACCGTTGTCTGCCGTCCCTATTCTTCCTTCTCCCCAGGGCACAGCGGACCGTTGTCTGCCGTCCCTATCCTGTCTGTCCTTCCTTTTCCTACTTCACTGGAGCGGAACCGAGGCCGTAAGGCCAATACAAATTACATCAAAGTGGTGTCATCAGAGAAGAGAGCGACCTTCACGCCATCAGAAGCACCAGGAGGTGCTGTTCACGCCAGCTGAGGCACAAAGAAGAAGGAAGAGGAACTTCGACTTGCCTCCTTTCCCCGCCCACATTACGACTGAGCGAAGTCATCCAGGAGCAACACCTGGGTATCAATCACCCACCTCTGAAGCTACTCAGGGTGTACGTGATAATAGTAATTAATAATAATAATAATAATAATAATAATAATAATAATAATAATAATAATAATAATAATATATTTTTTTCCTTTTTCCTTCGTCCTGGTACCCCCAGAAGAAGGGAGTTTATTATAGAAAATATAACAAACAAAAATGAAAAATACACTTATAAAAATAAATCTTACAAACAAAACGAATGAAGAATAATAAAAAAAAGCAAGAGTGACAAAAGATAAGAAGATTCCCTTTCAGTAGAGCATTTCAAATATTATAAACCAGACGAATTATGAATTCTCCAAAACCTTCTAAAGAAGGTTTGACTGGAGGAGTCAAGTTTTACATTATATTAAAAAAAACCATAGAAATAGTACTAGATAAGTTATACAGGGGGGTTTATTAATTCCGGAGGACCGAGATTTTTACAAATAGAAAAATGAATAGAACTGAACTCACTTTGGATTTGGGGCCTGTAAAGGCGACGAGAGTGCGATGCGGGTCTGCCTGGATAGCAACGATTTGCTCGGAATCCAAGCAGCAACTGACGAGTTCCTCCTCCCGAACTGCTGTCTACGACGTGGTGAGGGGGGGGGGAGAGACGATAGTTCGTAAACACGAGAGTTTCATGACTTTTCATGAATACAGATAAACACTTCTTACCATACCGCCCACATAAGATGAACATGGTTCATTTTAAAGAGAGTTATTTCGACGTAAAGGTACGGTAGGCAACGCAGATGATTGACAATAGATATAGGCGTAGCACACAATAAACGAAGTACACAATGTTAATAATGAGAAAAAAAATAATAGTATCTTCGAAGAGAACTTATCGACGAAGAGTTATTTACAATAATTGATATGTTGACTTAATCGTTGGGGAGTACTATCAAACGATTGACTGCGCGTTTGATAACACCAGTAGGTGTGCGAAGTGACACTACTCTTATCACTCCATCTGTGCCGGGGTGAACGTTCTCAACTCTTGCCAACGGCCAGATCGAAGGAGGGGTGTTTTAATTCTGAATTAGAACTAGCTGGCCCGATCTGATCTCTTGAGAGGACTTTCTCCACTTATTTCTTTGAATCAGAGTATTTAGATAATCTCTAGACCAAATTTTCCAGAAAGATTGAACAATCTGTTTAAGATATTTCCATCGCTGGACAAGCGGCACATTATGATTCAAAGGAAACGCAGGCACTTGTAGCAGTGGACGCGCAACAAGGAAGTGTCCAGGTGTTAAATATGATGCATTTTCAGAGGGGTCTGGCGAAAGATCAAACATAGGCCGACTATTGAGTATAGCTTCAACACGAGCGAAAGTAGTTGAGTACTCCTCCATAGTGAGAGCAGTTTCACCAATCTGGTTTTTGATCAAAATTTTAGCTTGTTTAATGTTACTCTCCCATATTCCACCGAAAGTTGGACTATTTGGTGGCGAGAAATGCCAGGTTATTTCTCTCTCAATAAGATTATTATTGATTTCATTTTGATGATCATTAAAGAATTTGGAAACCTCATTCAAGTGTCTCGAGGCACCGACAAAGTTGAGTCCGTTATCAGAATAGATGTCAGAAGGGATACCTCTTCTAGATACGAATCGGTCGAGTGACGCAAGGAACGCTTCGGTTGTGAGTTCTGTCACATACTCTAAGTGAACAGCTTTGACTGTAAGACAAATGTATAACGCTAGGTAACCCTTGTACTCCTTAGCGTTTCTAAGAGGACTGGATTTCGTTATGAAAGGGCCAGCCATATCGACTCCAACATGAGTGAATGCATTAGATTGATTAATGCGACATTCGGGAAGGTCAGCCATAATGGGTTGACGAGGTGTAGCTCTCATACGAGTACACTTTACACAATGTTTTATACAACTTCTTATCAGATTTCGCGCTGAGATAATCCAATATTTCTGCGCTATAAGCGAGTGAGTGGTACGTGGACCAGCATGCATATAAAAATAAATCTTACAAACAAAACGAATGAAGAATAATAAAAAAAAGCAAGAGTGACAAAAGATAAGAAGATTCCCTTTCAGTAGAGCATTTCAAATATTATAAACCAGACGAATTATGAATTCTCCAAAACCTTCTAAAGAAGGTTTGACTGGAGGAGTCAAGTTTTACATTATATTAAAAAAAACCATAGAAATAGTACTAGATAAGTTATACAGGGGGGTTTATTAATTCCGGAGGACCGAGATTTTTACAAATAGAAAAATGAATAGAACTGAACTCACTTTGGATTTGGGGCCTGTAAAGGCGACGAGAGTGCGATGCGGGTCTGCCTGGATAGCAACGATTTGCTCGGAATCCAAGCAGCAACTGACGAGTTCCTCCTCCCGAACTGCTGTCTACGACGTGGTGAGGGGGGGGGAGAGACGATAGTTCGTAAACACGAGAGTTTCATGACTTTTCATGAATACAGATAAACACTTCTTACCATACCGCCCACATAAGATGAACATGGTTCATTTTAAAGAGAGTTATTTCGACGTAAAGGTACGGTAGGCAACGCAGATGATTGACAATAGATATAGGCGTAGCACACAATAAACGAAGTACACAATGTTAATAATGAGAAAAAAAATAATAGTATCTTCGAAGAGAACTTATCGACGAAGAGTTATTTACAATAATTGATATGTTGACTTAATCGTTGGGGAGTACTATCAAACGATTGACTGCGCGTTTGATAACACCAGTAGGTGTGCGAAGTGACACTACTCTTATCACTCCATCTGTGCCGGGGTGAACGTTCTCAACTCTTGCCAACGGCCAGATCGAAGGAGGGGTGTTTTAATTCTGAATTAGAACTAGCTGGCCCGATCTGATCTCTTGAGAGGACTTTCTCCACTTATTTCTTTGAATCAGAGTATTTAGATAATCTCTAGACCAAATTTTCCAGAAAGATTGAACAATCTGTTTAAGATATTTCCATCGCTGGACAAGCGGCACATTATGATTCAAAGGAAACGCAGGCACTTGTAGCAGTGGACACGCAACAAGGAAGTGTCCAGGTGTTAAATATGATGCATTTTCAGAGGGGTCTGGCGAAAGATCAAACATAGGCCGACTATTGAGTATAGCTTCAACACGAGCGAAAGTAGTTGAGTACTCCTCCATAGTGAGAGCAGTTTCACCAATCTGGTTTTTGATCAAAATTTTAGCTTGTTTAATGTTACTCTCCCATATTCCACCGAAAGTTGGACTATTTGGTGGCGAGAAATGCCAGGTTATTCTCTCTCAATAAGATTATTATTGATTTCATTTTGATGATCATTAAAGAATTTGGAAACCTCATTCAAGTGTCTCGAGGCACCGACAAAGTTGAGTCCGTTATCAGAATAGATGTCAGAAGGGATACCTCTTCTAGATACGAATCGGTCGAGTGACGCAAGGAACGCTTCGGTTGTGAGTTCTGTCACATACTCTAAGTGAACAGCTTTGACTGTAAGACAAATGTATAACGCTAGGTAACCCTTGTACTCCTTAGCGTTTCTAAGAGGACTGGATTTCGTTATGAAAGGGCCAGCCATATCGACTCCAACATGAGTGAATGCATTAGATTGATTAATGCGACATTCGGGAAGGTCAGCCATAATGGGTTGACGAGGTGTAGCTCTCATACGAGTACACTTTACACAATGTTTTATACAACTTCTTATCAGATTTCGCGCTGAGATAATCCAATATTTCTGCGCTATAAGCGAGTGAGTGGTACGTGGACCAGCATGCATATTCTCTGAATGATATTGTCTACAAATGATTAATGTGAGGTGACACTTTTTCGGGAGAAGAATAGGATGTTTCCTATTATGATGGAGGTCGGAATTACTGAGGCGACCGCCCACCCTAATCAATCCATCTTTATCGATGAACGGGTATAACGAGGATAAATTTGGAGGCGCTGGTTTATCTTGTGACAAAAGAGTCATTAATTCGTGAAAATAAAACTTCTGAGTGTCTTTCACAATTACTGATAGTGAATGACGACATTCGACCACAGAGGGCGAGGGAACAACAGAATCAAGTTGCAGCATTTTATTATTACGTTTCACTTTACATTCATTGATAAAGTGTAGACAGTATGCCAAAATTCGAACAGCTTTGTGAAGATTGGAGTATTTTTCAACACATGTTTTTTCCATACTTACAGTGGCGAGTACTGAAATTTGTGGTTTCATTTCACTATCATCTTCTATGATGTCTACTTTAGAAATTGGCCACGATTGAGGTATGACATGATAGGAAGGGTGACCGTTCCATCACAATTCGTTATCTATAATCTCCTTGGCGGTGAGCCCTCTCGACGCTAGATCGGATTGATTACATTCTGTGGATACATGAAACCAATTTTCTGGTTTTGTTAGCTCTAGTATCTGTATGACGCGATTACTGACAAAAGTTTTCAACTTATATGCAGGAGTTCTTAGCCATGTCAAGACTAATTTTGCGTCAGTGTGAAGTCGAATACGAGTGACACATTTTTCATAGATTGGTATAACATTCTTGCACAGTTTCGCAAGGAGAAGAGCGCCGCATAGTTCCAATCTAGGAATGGTGTTTACTTTGACTGGTGCCACCTTCGTTTTGGCCATAACTAGATTCATGGAAATGAATTGATCATTGGAAGATACGTGAATATATATACAGCAAGCGATGCCCTTCTGACTCGCATCACAGTAGGCAAGCATAGATATATTCACATAAGTTGTGTCAATATGACGAGGTATTTGAATTTTTGAAATTGATGACATCGAGTCAGAGATACTTTTCCATTGACATGTGAGATTATCATCGAGTGGGTCATCCCAATTCAGATTTGCCAACCAAATAAGTTTCAAGAAATATTTGAATGTGAACACAACAGGAGCAAGTAATCCCAATGGATCAAATAACTTTGCAATATATGATAATATTGAACGTTTTGTCGGTTCAGCATTGAACTGAGTTACAATATATGAGAAACTATCTGAAGACGGACTCCATCGAAAGCCAAGTACTTTGATACTTTGTGTTGAATCTGTGAATGCAAGTGGATTTTCTAAGAAATCATCGGGAAATTCTTCAACTATTTCTGGCGTATTTGACGCCCATTTCCTCAACTGCATTTCACCTTTCTGCATTAAATCGTTCAACTGTGAAATGAGAAGCCTGGCTTCCTGTACGCTAGTAGTCCAGGCGCTGGCTTACATTGAGCATACATGAGAGAGGCAGAGAATTTGACTTCGGATTATTGTTAGGGGGTCTTTAGTGTATATGAAACTCGATGTCGTCACGTCCCAGGGTGGTCGACAGCTTGGGGGGGAGGGGGGTAAGTTGTAAAAAACGCGCGTTTATAAAATCGCCTGTCCTGCAGTTACTATTCATAGTACAGCTTTTAATTTTTTCTCAATATTATGTACACATAACTGGCTTTCAATGTGGTCCTATACATTTTTGCGATAAACCGCATAGTTTTTCCGTAAAAAAATGAAATATCTCGAAAAATGTATTTTTTTATTATGGACTTTTTGTTATTTCTCGAATATTCAAGTAATTAGCCGACTTAGAGGAAAAGGCTCCCAATAAACGTTGTAGGCCGTTTCTTGCTGAATCCAATGATATATATAGTTTGAGGGTTACGATCATAGATGCAGCGGTGGGAGGGGGATAAGTAGCACTGTTACGCTGCGGCGCGGTCCTCCCCCATGATTAATGCGCGTAATGGCCTGTCTATCGCATCGCTCCTACTAGTCTATGCATTCAAATTATGTATTTCAGGAACGCTATCTTATGTATTTTCGGTCGCTGAACACGATTTTTCAACTCTCAAGCCTTAATAATTGATAATTCTCATCATAATATACTAATTATGGTCAAAATTACAAACTTCATCTCATCATTATTTATGATTACATTGCAATGATAAACCATCTTGTTAGGAATCCTATATGTGTTTCTCAGTCGATAAAAAACTGATATTCCATTAGGAGAGAATAATTTTTCGATTTAGTTCAATGATCACTTTGGAATTGCGAAAGTCAAGTAATGGAGTAAGTTAAACAAATATGGCTACCCCATATAGAGCACCGTGTAACAGGAGTAAAATATTTTCTTAATATAAATTTACAGTTGAAGCACAAATAATGCCAATTACTCCCATGTGATATGACTAAATATTTTATTACAAAGGAAATACAACTCTAAAGCTGCGTTTACACCAAAGTTATTAACGAGATGTTAATATAACTTAATCTTTATAGATTCTATTACATTGAACATAACTTATCATACACATGATGGACATATGTGTTTGCCAAGTTCCGTTAATCTAATAGAGTATATAAAAATTAAGTTATTAACATTCAATCTAATAGAATCTATAAAGATTAAGTTATTAACATTTTGTTAATAACTTTGGTGTAAACGCAGCTTTATCAACTGATTTCTGTAACTTATATCTACGAATAGATACTTTTCATCTGGCTGAGTTTGACTGATTGTCTTGGGGTGGTACTTGAATGAAAGTGGAATGAGAGATATCTTTGTTGAATTTGGAATATTTGGAGAGAATACTGTTGGAAATCTATTGAGGGGAGATCAGTATAATTAAGGTGTGAGAGCAAGCAATCAATTCTATGAAACAACTACAAGGACTCATGAACGGTTCAAATATGGGAGATTGTCAAAGTATATTTGAAAGAAGTCAGGAGCTATTTGTGGAGTTTTTTAGAATCAAAATCAATGACTACTTGAAATTTATGACTGATTATTGTAACATAGCTTAATTTATCTTAAATTGTATTCATGCTCATAAGGAAGGACTCTGGTACTGCACATAGAAACTGTACGATCACAATCACAAAAACTATGTTATAAAGTCTGTGTTATATCTAGAAAATATGAAAAAATACCCATAGAAGTAGAAAATAATTTCCAATGAGGAAACATTAGATCTATACAGTCAATACATTGACTCACTGTCAAATGAAACCTTGAAAATTTAATAAATGTGACAACCGATCATGCTTTGGAGCAAACCCTCATTCGATCATCCAAAACTGAGTGATTGGAATAGCTAGTTCTTCAAAGGCTTTCCTAAAATGGCTGCTACTATATAAATAAATCTTCCATCAAAGATATTCTGTTCAAGTATGTTGACATTATTATGGATATCACTGGAGATTGTGAAGAAAGTCATCTAATGAAGTAAAACAAGAACAATGAGAGGTGAGAATGATTTCCAGAAGCATAATCTTCTCAAGAGAACATAAATTTTTTCTTCAAGACTCTGATGGACAACAGAATCTTGTTGGACAAGAAATGTTATCAATAGTCTGGAAGCAAGTGAAGAAGTGTGTGATTCTCTTTTGAACGTATAGAAAGAAATAGTTATTCGGTCTCCAACGATTTTTATCTGAACATAGTTGTGGCAAATTGTAAAAGTGTATTCTCACCTATAAAAAGAAACAGAGTTCTTTCATTCTCCACGATGCAATCAAACAAAAATCCTAGTCTTAGTTAATTCTAGAACAAAAAGATCTGATCTCTGTATTTTTACTAGGTAGCTGTTTAAAGATAATTCAGCATTGAAGTTTTAGTGCAGCATGCATCTCTACAATAACCGCAATCTCTGTCAACATCTGATGGATATTTGAAAAAAAACTCTTAATCTCACTTCGCCCATAAAATTGTAAGTGAAACTAGTTGTGGATTTGACTAAATCCCTAAATATCGTTGACAAATTCGCATAATGATGACATGGCTCTCCTGAATTCAACTCCTACTTCACTTTTCAAAACTTCAATACGCTGCAAGATTATGGTAACTTTGTGATGAGAAGAGTTATGAAAATTCTCAATAAAGATGGAGTGATACAGGTGGACATAGCTTTTCATGTATATGGTCTAAAATCAAACATATGTAGTGAACATATTAGAAGCAGCAGAGTAAAAGAATCACTCCAATAATATGCTCTCCAAACCATCGAGACTTGATTTCTAAATCTGTGGCAGAGATTTATTAATGTGACATGCAAGAATCTACAAATGATTAATGTGAGGTGACACTTTTTCGGGAGAAGAATAGGATGTTTCCTATTATGATGGAGGTCGGAATTACTGAGGCGACCGCCCACCCTAATCAATCCATCTTTATCGATGAACGGGTATAACGAGGATAAATTTGGAGGCGCTGGTTTATCTTGTGACAAAAGAGTCATTAATTCGTGAAAATAAAACTTCTGAGTGTCTTTCACAATTACTGATAGTGAATGACGACATTCGACCACAGAGGGCGAGGGAACAACAGAATCAAGTTGCAGCATTTTATTATTACGTTTCACTTTACATTCATTGATAAAGTGTAGACAGTATGCCAAAATTCGAACAGCTTTGTGAAGATTGGAGTATTTTTCAACACATGTTTTTTCCATACTTACAGTGGCGAGTACTGAAATTTGTGGTTTCATTTCACTATCATCTTCTATGATGTCTACTTTAGAAATTGGCCACGATTGAGGTATGACATGATAGGAAGGGTGACCGTTCCATCACAATTCGTTATCTATAATCTCCTTGGCGGCGAGCCCTCTCGACGCTAGATCGGCTGGATTACATTCTGTGGATACATGAAACCAATTTTCTGGTTTTGTTAGCTCTAGTATCTGTATGACGCGATTACTGACAAAAGTTTTCAACTTATATGCAGGAGTTCTTAGCCATGTCAAGACTAATTTTGCGTCAGTGTAAAGTCGAATACGAGTGACACATTTTTCATAGATTGGTATAACATTCTTGCACAGTTTCGCAAGGAGAAGAGCGCCGCATAGTTCCAATCTAGGAATGGTGTTTACTTTGACTGGTGCCACCTTCGTTTTGGCCATAACTAGATTCATGGAAATGAATTGATCATTGGAAGATACGTGAATATATATACAGCAAGCGATGCCCTTCTGACTCGCATCACAGTAGGCAAGCATAGATATATTCACATAAGTTGTGTCAATATGACGAGGTATTTGAATTTTTGAAATTGATGACATCGAGTCAGAGATACTTTTCCATTGACATGTGAGATTATCATCGAGTGGGTCATCCCAATTCAGATTTGCCAACCAAATAAGTTTCAAGAAATATTTGAATGTGAACACAACAGGAGCAAGTAATCCCAATGGATCAAACAACTTTGCAATATATGATAATATTGAACGTTTTGTCGGTTCAGCATTGAACTGAGTTACAATATATGAGAAACTATCTGAAGACGGACTCCATCGAAAGCCAAGTACTTTGATACTTTGTGTTGAATCTGTGAATGCAAGTGGATTTTCTAAGAAATCATCGGGAAATTCTTCAACTATTTCTGGCGTATTTGACGCCCATTTCCTCAACTGCATTTCACCTTTCTGCATTAAATCGTTCAACTGTGAAATGAGAAGCCTGGCTTCCTGTACGCTAGCTGCACCACTCACAAATATCATCTACATTGATATGATGTTTAACAACATGAGCGGCAAGTGGAAATTGTGATTCATAATCATTTGCCATTTGAGTGTGAAACAACTCGTTTTGAAGTTTGGGGCCAACATGCAACACTTCATTTAGAACAGAACCGTTAACACACGGTGAAGAAGCATTAAAAACAACTCTGAGCTTTGTTGTTGAACTATCCTCTTTGAAAACACAGTGGTGAGGTATTACATAGCTTGAAGATGTGAGCGCTTTTGACATGTGAGACAATTCAATATATTTCAACATGAAATCGTGGTACTGCTTGTGCATTGTGGGATTTTGCGACAAACGTTTCTCAAGAGAGAAATATTTTTTCATTGTGGATAAGCGATTGTCGCCTAACTTTACATCTGAGCTTTTGAACGGCAAGGCTACTTCATATCTCCCCGTAAGAAGACGTTTTGTTGTGTCTGAATATAATTTCTCACAAAACTCGTGTGATGGGTCCTTAACTATCTGACTGCTGACTTCTTCAGACTCCCAAAATTTGCTGATCAAGTCATTGATAGGTTCTACATGCGTTAATAAAGAGGTGTAGACAGAATTTGAATTATTACAGCTGTTTGTTGCACCCATAATAACATAGCCAAATACAGTGCTTAGAGCGCCGGGAGAGTTGTCAAATTTCAAAGTGACTCCCTGAACTTGTGTACAAATGGTTTCCAGAAACAGTTCTGTACCAATGATAACTTCTATTTCACCTGACTCATAGAACGTTTCATCAGCTAATTTTAAATTAGACAAATGAGTAAATTGTTTAGCATCTAATGATGTGATAGGTTGTTTACAAGTTATGGAATTCAATACCAATGCATTTGTACTGCATTTGAATTTTGTCTGAATAGGAGATGAGATTTTTAACTCGACTTCTCCATAACATTTGGTGGTGGTTGAACCAATTCCTAATAAACGGCGTTGAGATGCTGACGGTTTTAGATTTAATTTGTCAAGTAAGCTCTTTGTGATAGCAGTAATCTGTGAGCCTGAATCAAGAATAGCACGAGCTATGTGGGGTTTATTGAACGTATCATACACAATAATCTTAGCAGTTCCCAAAAGACAATCAGACATGTTAGCAATAGATAGACTTGTGTTGCAGGTAACCTTTGAGTCTTGTCTAGGAGCAGATTGAGTAATAACTTGATTCGAAGTGGCTTCACCTTTTTTGAATGCATTTTCTGAGTGTAATAACGTGTGATGCCTCTTTGAATCACATTTCTTGCAGTGATGTATAGATTTACACTGTGATCGATTGTGAGAAGCTAAACATTGGTAGCATAATTTGAGTGATTTTACAGTATTGTAACGTTCATTGATATCCATGTTGAGTAATTTTGGACAACTATAAATTCTGTGATCTCCACAACTGCATACAATGCAACTTCCAGTTGTGGTACGACTTTGAGAGAGAAACTCAGAGTTAGGTTTGCTTTGGTTTGAAGTTATTAACGCACTGGAATTGGTCATTTTTTTGAATCTTTCAGTTGATGGATTTCTTTTATTTTCCCTTTCTTCAGAAGTGACAGATTGTTTTGGATTAATGAGCTCATATGTGCGTGATTTTTTAACTAAGAACTGGATCAGTGAACTGCATTCGGGTATTTCTTCTCCTTTTAATGAGGCTTCAAAATCGAATCTTGTATTCTTGTCCATCTTCCTCAACAGTATTGACAACAGAACGAAGTCGAATGGGTTTTGTAGATTTTGACCCTTCAAAGATTCAATTGCTGATGAATTTGTTTCAACAAAACTTCTAATAGAACTATAATCAGGTTTTGATATGGACAGACAATCAAGAATTTGTTCAACGAAATAATTGGATAAATTCGTGGGTTCTGATAACGTTTCTCAAGCTGTCTGAACGCTAATGAGTACCCATGAGCCGACAAAGGAATTGCCGAAATAGATTCGTAAGCAGAATCACTTAAACTTGAACGTAAGTATTGGAATTTCTCAACCTCGGACAGGTCTTCATTATCATGAATCAGAGTTTTGAAACTATTGTAAAATTCGTTCCATTGAGAAATAGATCCGTTGAATTTTGTTATTTGGATACGAGGCAATGAAATGTTCGATTTAACAACAGCAGTGGGGGTTACGGTTACACACGTTGGAGGTTTAGACATTTTAATGAATCGAGGGTAAAGTTCGTCATATTTTAATTGAATTTCATTGAGGGAAATTCATTGAGGGAATTTCATCTTGAATGTCATACATAACCGATAACTCGAATATTTGATAATTAATATTTTCAAATATGGAAAAATCATTTTTGATTTCAGAACTCACAATTTGAGACAGCTCGCCTTCAATATTGTTTAAAGTCAATTCTATTTTACGAATAATTCTAGAACGTCTATTATCCAATAACTTGAACTGAGTTAAACTATCTTTATTAGCAGTAGCAGACAAAGTATTTGAAATTGCATTTTCATTGCTAGTTTCATTTAATAATGATTGGTCCTGATTAATTCCAGAATCATTAACTGCTTCTGCTTGACTCGATCCAGATTGAACAGATTCCTGTTGCTGTTGATCTGCCATTATTTTAGGTTAGAAATACTATTTTTGTTTTCGCCACTCACAGTGACAGCTGGTAATGAACTAATGTCCCTCAATCGTCAATCCTCACCCCTCACCTAGATGACGTCAGGCTGGTAGCTGCAGATTTATGTGGTATTGGTGGGAGACGGAGACCAGTCATGCGCAGTGCTCCACTCTGAAGACCGCACAAACGCGCGCGCGCTCTGATTGAGAAAGAGAGTCGAGGCCCGAGAGAGAGAGAGAATGACAAGGACAACGTAGAGACACTCCAACAACAAGATAAGGAAGCGATCGTTGTCTACAACTTTGCAATTAATTACATGTCGAAGTTAGCATGGCGGATTTCAACTTGAACAGGCTATTGAGCACGGATTACTAATTTATGAAATTGAATAACTTAATACATGGACATGATAGAAACGTACAAAAAACGGAAAACTTCATAGAAAAATTGAGCACTTCTAAATATTTTCACACCAGGGAAAACTTTTCAGAGTTGAAATCTTTTTGAAGAGAATTATGTACACTTTCGTAGCACAGCGTAGAAGACGTAGTTAATCCAGAGATCACTGATACTTATCCTGCCGCGGATTGGACCACATAGATAAGTTATACAGGGGGTTTATTAATTCCGGAGGACCGAGATTTTTACAAATAGAAAAATGAATAGAACTGAACTCACTCTGGATTTGGGGCCTGTAAAGGCGACGAGAGTGCGATGCGGGTCTGCCTGGATAGCAACGATTTGCTCAGAATCCAAGCAGCAACTGACGAGTTCCTCCTCCCGAACTGCAGTCTACGACGAGGTGAGGGGGGGGAGAGACAATAGTTCGTAAACACGAGAGTTTCATGACTTTTCATGAATACAGATAAACACTTCTTACCAAGTACATTGATATAATCAATCAGTGATCCCAAAATAATAATTTTCAATTTAAATCATATCAAAAGAGAAATAGTTGTCAAACTTGGGTAGAAAAAAAAAAATAATAATAATAATAATCCCCCTGTGGGAGGGGGGCAGAAGAGTCAAATAAGAGAGACTCAGTAACAAAGTTGATGGAAAGAATAAACCCACAGTATCTCCTGCTTGTCGTAAAAGGCGACTGAAAGGAGGCCCCCTCTTCTTCCAGAGCCCTTATATCCCCTCCCTTCTTCTCCTTCACCATGCTCTGGATCTCCTTTTCTTCTAGAATGACAGTTTTTCTATTGACTCAGCTGTGTGTCATTCTTCTTTTAACTCATCTTTCATCTTCCTGTATGGTCTTACTTTTGCCAAACTCTTGTTTTTCCAAGCCCAGGTCTCCCAACTATATACATGGGGATCATAGGGCTGATTTCTTTTTCATTTTATCAATTTCCTTAAATTCAGTTGTGGCAACAGCCACAACACCGGGGGGCGTGTGTTAGCAGCTCGCGCCCAGCCCGTGATATTAATGCTCCTAGAACAAGAAGCCAAGCCTCGGATTCATCAGCTACTGGGTCTATAGCTGATGAGGGACGGCAGACCCGGGCTGAGGATGGGAATGGCCGCACCTCACTTCAGCCTTTAGGCGAGCGGCCAATTGGACAAATTGGAGATGGCTTGGGGCCTCTAAATGAGGCTCCCGTCGCTCCAAATCGATTAGGGAGACGCATGAAGTGGACAAGAGAAATGAATATCTCAATCATGCATGCCTACTACAGAAGCACCAAAGTAGAGACAGAGAAAGAAGGCTACAGACAAAGAATGTGTGCGGAATGGAAACAAATCTACCCAGAGAGCAATCTGGATGAACAAAGGGTATGTAGCCAATTGAACTCTATTCAGAGGCGCAGAGTACTATCAGAAGCAGAGCTGCACCAGTTAAAGCAGGAAATATTGATACAGCTTGAAATTGTGCCAGATGTTTTGGACATTGAGCCTCAGGGTGAAGAACAGCTTGAAGAGAGAGAAGCCACAGAGCAGGAAATAGGCGAGGCAGTCGATGAAAGAGTTATTATGTTTACTGAGATTGAGGACGAGGATAATGAGCTTCAAATGCTCAGAGATCTGCACATCGAAAATAAGTTGTTGTATACAGGCATCGACGTACAGGACAGGCCACATATACCACGAGCATACTGTAACTTGAAGTTCCACCAAATGTGTACAAGGATGGACCACTTACTCAGTGAGGAAGTTTATACATCATTGGAGGAACTGGTGTCAGGTGTGCAGATTGGGGCACTTACTGTGTGCATGTCACTGGGTCTCAAAGTAAGAAAGAGACAAACAAGGTCTGAAACACAGCAAAAAAGAGCTAAAAACGAAGAATCTCACCCTCCTTGGAGAAGAAGGATCGAAGAGAAAATTAAAAAAGCAAGGAAGGTGATAAGTCACATTGCTGAGTTTCTGACTGATGGGAGAGGATGTGGAAAGAAAACACTGTCTGGTGTGAAGAGCATAGCGTGGCGAATGGGGCTCAGGATGAAAGATAAATTTTTCCTACAAAAACTCAGAGAGGAGGATGAGCACTTGAGACAGAGGATAGCAGCCCTGGGTTCGAGGATTAGGAGGTATAATGAGGCAGCAAAAAGAAGGAAAGATGAAACTGATTTTGCTACCAGGCAGAGAGATTTGTATAGGCAGTTGGAGGGAGACAAAGGGTCAACACAGCAGCATTTCCCAGATAAAAAGTCAATGGAAGAGTTCTGGGGTGGAATATGGTCAGTACCAAAGCAGCATAGCCAATCTTATTGGCTGCAGGACGAGAATGTTGCCCTCCAAGATGTGCCAAGAATGGCAGAAGTAGTGATCACTGCTGCTGATGTAAAAAAGGCCATCAGCAAGACTCAAAATTGGAAAGCCCCTGGAATAGATGGTATCCACAATGTGTGGTGGAAGTACCTACCCAGTACACATCCTGTACTGGCAAATCTGTTCCAGGAAGCAATTCAACAACCAGATGTACTCAAAGATAGTTTCTCAATGGGAATAACATACATGCTGCCAAAGAAGAAAGACTCACTTGATCCAAAGGACTATCGCCCAATCACCTGCCTGCCAACAATATACAAGTTGCTTACATCAGTCCTGACTGCAAACATCCATGAGCATCTAGCAAATAATGAACTATTAGCACCTGAACAGAATGGCTGTCGCAAGGGGTCTCAGGGATGTAAAGAGTTGCTTTTGATTGATGGCATAATCTCCCAGCAAGTACGGAAGAGATCCCACAATGTATCTGTAGGTTGGGTGGACTATAGGAAAGCTTTTGACTCAGTCCCTCACTCATGGCTGAGGCATGTGCTGGACCTGTATAAAGTGAGCCCAGGAATTGTGAACTTCTTGTCTGGTGTGATGACTCAGTGGACGACCACACTACAGGTGGGATGGGGTAGTGAATCATACAGAACACAAGGTATCCCAATCAGGCGAGGCATATTCCAGGGGGACAGTTTGAGCCCCCTGTGGTTCTGTATGGCTCTAAACCCATTGAGTAGAATGCTCCGTGACTCAGGCTATGGGTATGTGCTTAAAAGAAATCCTCAGGTGAAGGTATCACATTCCTTATATATGGATGACCTGAAGGTTTATGCTGCCAACCAAGACCAGTTGAAAAATATGCTCCAGCTTGTTAAGAACTTCAGTGATTCAATATGTATGGAATTCGGTTTGGAAAAGTGTAAAGTGCTGCATGTGAAACGAGGCCAAATATCAGGGGAGGGTGATGGAGCTATACAGTTGACTGAGGAAGTGCTTATTCAGAGTTTAGGCAGGCCACATGAATGCAAGTATTTGGGTCTTGCTCAGCTCTTATGCAGAGCTGATACTGTCATAAGAAGAGAATTTCAAAGGAAGACTGTGCAAAGACTTGAGAAGGTATGCAGAACAGGGCTTAGCTCTAGGAATAAAATATCTGCTATAAATACCTGGGCAGTCCCTGTGGCCATGTATACATTTGGCATAGTCAAGTGGACAGATACAGCTTTGCAGGAGTTTGACAGAAAGGTAAGAACAACTTTGACAAAGAATAGACTCCATCACCCCCGTAGCTCAATCCAGAGGCTCTACCTGCCTAGAGGTGTTGGTGGAAGAGGCCTCTTGAGTCTGGAGACTATGTGTCGTCAACAGGAAGACAGACTGCGGAAATACTTCCAGAATGCAAACAGTGGTCTGCTAAAGGCCGTTTGTCTGGTAGACAGGGAGTACAGCCCATTGCAGCTGGCACATGGAGTCCAACAGCTAACAGCCAGCACAGTAGAAGAGAGGCTGGAAGCGTGGAAGCAGAAAGAGCTGCATGGAAGATTTGCTGCAGCACTTCATTCTGATTGTGTTGACAGAAAAGAATCAATTGAATGGTTGCAGACTAGTGGAATATTCGGTGAGACTGAAGGTTTCATGTTTGCCATTCAGGACCAGGTAATCAGCACTAGAGCTTACAAAAGATATGTGATGGGACTCACAGTGGATAGTAGCTGTCGGCTCTGCAGGAAAGCCATAGAATCGATACAGCATATTTGTGGTGGCTGCTCTGTACTAGCTAATACAGAGTATTTGCAACGGCACAACGATGTGGCCAAAGTGGTTCATCAGGCAATGGCGAAAAGATATGAGTTGATAGCGAGTGAGGTGCCCTATTACAAGTGTAAGCCAGAAATGGTCTTGAATGGTGAGAAGGGAAGACTTCTTTGGGATTGTTGTAAGACAACTGACAGAGCAGTGGAGGCTAACAGGCCAGACATCGTCTTGTTTGACAGAAAGAATAAAGAGGCTTACATAATTGATGTGGCAGTGCCCCTTGATGAGAATCTTGTGAGTACCATTGCCGAAAAGAAAAGAAAATACCAGCCCCTGTCAGTTGAACTGAAAGATATGTATAAATTAAGGAAGGTGGTGATAATCCCTATAGTAGTGTCTGCCAATGGACTGGTCACAAAAGAATGGAGACAAGCAATGGAACAACTGCAGTTGGAGAACTGGCATATGAGAATTATGCAGAAAGCAGCAGTCCTTGGTACAACTAATATTGTATGTAAGTTTCTAAGCCTCTGATCTGGAAAAGAGTCTCTGCTTTGAATTGCAACTATTTTAGTCTTGAGATCAGAATTGATCTCCGGCTACTTAGTTATTAAGACAAAAAATATTTTTCAATAATAGTAATAATAGTAATAATAATCAACAAGGTCCTTGTGAGTAGGAGACTCGTTTGGAGCTAAACTATTTCCAAAATCAAACCAAGTTTTCTGATCAATTTCTCATAGTAGAATAGATAACAGTACAAAATCTTCAAAAGTTTCGCATGAAAATGCAAGCAAGATAAAAAATGGTGATGGAAGCACTCAACGAGTTGGTGAATTCACTCAAAAAAGAAGGTATGCTAGAATCTGTATCTAATATGGGACAAAACTTGCAACAGGAAATCGAGGAAAATTTCCAAACCATTTGAGATTGTTTAAGTAGCTGTTGATGGGGAAAAAGAAAAGATTCTACTGTAGATGACCTTTAGAAGAATTATGGCCATTGGTTTGCTCTGGACTTTGATGAACCTTTTTTCTCTGAGAGTTAAGTATGACATTTTTATAGTGCCACAAGTTATAGTGATTTACTCACAGGGGAATCCAATCACGTGGAGAGGCTTACAGGAGATACAGGCGATTGTATTCAATATTCTTTTAACCTGGTCTGACTGATTAAAAAATTTCATGAATTCTGAAACAAGATTTCAATATAAATTTCTTTCTGCTGAAAAATGATTCAAATCGAATAGATGAATTGAGAATGATCAATGACTTCAGACTCTAGGGGTATTCACAATGTTGTTTTAGCCAGCTAAAGTGATTTTTGATAACTCTGGATTGTAAACTCCCCATCTAAAACCATCTATATAATAAGAGAGAGGAGGGTTGTGTTTGTTCGTGTGTTCACATCAAAACATGTCAACTTGTGGATTGCATACCAGAAAAACGGGAATGATTTAGATCTACAAATTTTGCATATGGATTCTAAAAATATCAATCTCATGCACCTGGAAACCCAAATTTCAGTTTTTCTTCTAGATTTTTCAGAATTAATGTTCAAATCTATTCTAACGTACAAGAAGTTCCATAGGCTACATTGTTGCAGCTCAGAAGTGTGTGTTTTTTATGAGAAGGTTATAATGCTGTTACAAGACTAATATTTTCGATCGGCCATGTAGCATAGAGGTAAAACGCTAGCTTACGGAGCAATGGATCCTTGCTTCAAATCCCGATTCTTCCCTTCATTGTTCCCCTCTTTCATTTGTTCTTAATTTTTTCCCTCGAAACATATTATTATCAATTATTTTTTCGAAGGAATTTGTTTTCATTAAAATTGAACTTGGAGTTTATCAAATAATTATTTTTAATGTAAAATTTTGCCACCAGAACAAATGAAATTGACATGTCTTCATGCTGTAGGCCTATCATTGAATTTCATGAGAAAAACATGAATAGATCACATTAAAATAAGTAATAGTTTATATTTAATAATATAGTTTATATAGTAATATTTATATAGTTTATGATCTGGAGCAGTACTCTAGACGTAACACTGTTGAGATCTACGGAGTTCCATCGGTAGCTGATGAGGATGTTGCTGAAGTTGTTCTTCAGGTGTGTAAAACACTGAATATGGACGTCAACAAGGACTCTATTGATGCGTGTCATCGTCTCCGAAAAAGAGAGAATCGACCAACTGCAGGAATCGCGGTCCGTTTTGTGCGCAGGAGCGATGTTGAAACCCTTCTTCAGAGAAGAAAAATGAAAGGTGATCTGAACACTCAACATATGGGCTTCATCGGTGACGCTAAGCCGGTGTATATTAACAGGTCCTTGACAGCCAAAAGGAGGTTACTGTTTGCTAGGGCGAAAAAGGTACAGCGAGCAAAAGGGTTTAAATTCGTCTGGATCGATATGACAGGTAATGTGAAGATGAAGTTTAGTGAGGGTGATAAGGTGATTAGGATTTACTCTGAGAAAGACTTACAGGACATTATGGATGAATAATATAGGTAATAAATGGAATACTGATGAATTAGTTCATGAATTATGAACTCACTTCATAAAACACTTATGTTGTTTTATGAATTTTATTTTGTTTTATTAATTTTATGAACTCACTTCAATATGAACTTATTTTTTATCATATTTTAATTTTAACTTACCATTATCTATATCTGATCATACCATTATTTATACTTATTTTCTCTATATAGGCTACCCCAAATTACATTTCTTTCAAGTAGGCTTTTTAATTGAAGTCATATTTGTCTTTGCTGATTTGAATTGCAGGTTTTTTTTATCCATACTTCTTGTTTCAAATTCAGAATTGAATATTATATTTTTTATGATTATAGATATATGTGTAATGAGTGGTCGGTGCGCATTTTTGGATTGTTTCTTCTCCAAGAATTGATAGGATATTTACATTGTTTTTTAACCGATTGGTATTAGTTGATTGGGTTTTTGAATGACTATTGCTATGATTTGCACTCATTATTATTACTGACACTAGTAAGTTAGTTGTGGAAATGATCTATTCTACTATGACTAAATATCTCGTAGTCGAAACTATCTGGCAAGTTAATCTCTCTAATCAATGAAGGCAGTACAGTATTGAAATTATCTTGTTAATGTATATCTGTACAGTTCCACGGTACAACGAATTCTACTGAATTGACTATATACACTGTTATTCTGTTTTGAAAGCAGTTTTATCTTTTCAACTGATAGTCCTATAGCTTTCTGAATTCCGCAACCGATCCATTTGTTTATTATGCTTTCTTCTTTCATTTCTGCCAAGCCCAATCAAGTAAGTGAAATAATCTCTCGCTAAAATAATATCTCACTAAATAAATGATAATTTAAAGAAGTCTACATTGTTTTATGTGGAATCATAGAATTAGTTGTTAGCACCCAATTACCATGCATGCTGATATGATAGTTGGCTGGTAATGTGTAAATTAAATACTGTCACGATTATTTTTCAAGCTTATCATGTCTAAGATTAGAGAAAACTGATATTATGTACTTATATTCCTGACTGTAACTGAATTATTCTATTTGATGAGCGGCTGGTAAGATGATCTTATGATTCTCAATTTCTCAATGAACTATTGCATTAATTCCTTGAAAGTTTATTATCAAAATGTAAGGGGTCTCAGAACGAAGACTCATGGTTTCCTTCAATCGGTGCTTGCCTGTGATTATGATATGATTTTGATAACGGAGACTTGGCTTAATTCTAGTTTTGTTGATTCTGAACTTTTTGATGAGAGATACACTGTTTATCGTAGAGACAGACCTGGTAGCCACTCTTGTCGTGGTGGAGGTGTGCTGATTGCCGTTCGTAGGGACATACCCTCGGAGGAATGTTTTGATATTAATTTGTCTCATAATCTCAGAAATTCAGAGAATCTGATGATTCGTATTCTATTACCCACTTTTCCTATATATATTAACATTGTCTACTTTTGTAATAATGCTCTCATAGGTGACTTTGAATCATATTTTGATCACATCGAAACATACTCTCATATAATTAAAGATAAATTGTTCATAGCTGGTGATTTCAACTTACCTGAAATAACTGACGAGGATTTTGATTTAATGAATGGTACTATGTGTGCAAAAAAGTTAAACAATTTCTCAGGATTTTTTGATCTTCAATCTTATAATAATGTTAAAAATGCCAATGGCCGTACACTTGATTTGGTAATGTCTAGTATGCAGATTGAAGGGCTCAAACATGAGTCTTTGCCTTTGGTCCATGAAGATGTTGAACATCACCCAGCTCTGAGCATGGAATTGCTGACGGGTGTCCAGTTGAGTCGGGGGAGTCATCAGCATCAATCTGATGGGGAGTTGAAGTATGATTTCAGGAGAGCGGACTATCTTTCTCTTTACAATATCCTTAGAGATTATAATTGGCAGGTTCTTTATAGTATTAAAGATGTTGATTCAGCGGTAGATCTTTTTTATTCAATCATATATTCATGTTTTGATCTCACCATCCCAAAAAAACGTGTCAATGCAATTAACTCGAAGTATCCTCCTTGGTTTAATCGGAATATCATACAGATGATTAAGAGGAAAAACAAACTCGCACGGAAGAAAACTTTTTCGGCCTATCATAGAAATCGGTTCAACGATATTAGAAGAGAGCTGAAGAATCTTATATCCCGTTCTCATGATGAGTATATGACTAGGGTACAGAGGAATATCAAGGGTGAGTCGAAGGAGTTCTGGAAGTTTGTGAATAGTAAGCGTGAGGCTAAGGGGATCTGTCAGAGAATGGAGCTCGGTGATAGGGCCTTTGTGGGATCTGAACTGCCCGATGGTTTTGCTGAGTACTTCAAGTCGGTTTATACTCCAATTACTTGCACCTTTAGTGATAACGTGAATCAGATTAGTTAGGAAAATGGAATTAGAAAGGATTTGGCTCCCAGTTCATTAGCTGTTTCATCAGTTTCTGTTGAGAGCATAAGGAGGGTAATTAATAGAATGAAGCCGCTCACTACTCCTGGTGAGGATGAGGTTCCTGCATTCATAGTGAAAGGTTGCAGAGATGTGTTGGTTGACCCATTGAAATATAAATTCGATTTATCTTTGGCGAAAGGTTTATTTCCTACAAGGTGGAAGATTTCCAAGGTAATACCCATTTTCAAGTCTGGCAGAAAGGATCTGATTGATAACTATCGTTCGATCTCCCTGCTGTCAGTCTTCACAAAGGTTTTTGAGCGTGTTTTGTATGGTGAGATTTTGTGTTACTCCCGTCCTCTGATATCGGACTGTCAACATGGGTTTCTCCCTGGAAGGTCTGTGGTCACCAATTTGATGGAGTTCACTATGGATGTTTCGAGGGTAATGGATTCTGGAGGTGAGGTTGATGTCATTTACACAGACTATGCAAAAGCATTTGATCATGTTGATCAGGGAGCACTGTTGAGGAGACTTGATGATTTGGGTTTTTGTGTGCAACTTGTGAATCTTTTCAGAAGTTACTTATTCCATCGTACCAATTATGTTATGGTCAGGTGTTCTAGATCAACTCCCTTTTTCAGCACTTCAGGAGTTCCACAGGGGAGCGTACTCGGTCCTCTTTTATACCTTCTATTGATCAATGAACTGCCTCTCCAGTTAAAGAAAGCAAAATGTTTGATCTTTGCTGATGATGTGAAGCTCTACATGGAGATTACTAACTCCAATGATTGTAATTTGTTGCAGCAAGATCTTGACAGATTGGCTAGATGGTCTTCTATCAATGGACTTGACTTGAATGTTAGGAAGTGTAAGTGTATCTCATTCTCTAGAAAAAATTTGAAGATGAACTTTTCTTATGAAGTACATGGTATGAATCTGGAAAGAGTCGATACATGTAAGGATTTGGATGTGATCTTTGATAGCTGTCTCAGGTTCTCAGTGCACATAGACTATAGCATAGCTAGAGCCAATAAAATGCTAGGTTTTGTTATGAGGAATACAGCTAACTTCAATAACCTTGATGCAATATGTACTGTTTATGTGTCATTGGTCCAGAGTGTGTTGGAATATTGCTCTGTGATTTGGAACTTTATACTGATTTGTGTACTCATGGTCTTGAGGTAGTTCAGAATGAGTTTTTGAGGTTTCTCTATTACAAGCGCTTCGGCCAATCCTGTCCTTTGGGTTTTCCTACAGACCGTTTGAGAGGTACCTTTCACTTTGTATCATTGAGATTACGACGGGAGAGAGACTCATTGATTTTCGTGCATGGTCTGTTAAGGGGTCGATTTTCTTCTCCTTTGCTGCTCTCATTGATCAGGTTCCATGTTCCTGCGTTCAATTCCAGAGATCATCCCACCTTTGATATTATCAGATGTAGAACGGTCAGTGGTTACAATGCTTCCCTGTTTAGGTCTCTTCGATTATACAATAGGCTTAATAATGCATTAGATCTAATTGATTCTGAAATTTATTGATGAATTGGAAAAATAGATATGATTCTGTGAGGTTTTCAAGTATTATGACTTCTTCAGTTTTCTATACTATAATAAAGGAAAGCACTGGCTTATACACATAAGGAATAGGGAATTATGTTTGATGCATCATCACGTCTGAAATATACTCAACTGATTAATTTGAAATTTTGCATATAGATTCTTAGCTGACTGAGGATGTTTATTTATGCCTATTTTCAGTTCTTCAAGATTTCATTACATCAAGTTCTCAATTTGTCATGCTTCCAGTTGTTGTATAGAAGCAGCTGAACATTTCTTTTGAAAGGGACATAAGATGATAGGTATTGTAATATTACATTTTTCTCAATTAAAATCGAATCTTCAATTCGATATTCAAAATATCAATAAAACTTGATAGCAAATATCGGTGTAATCAATATGCGGACTTAGCATTTTACCAGAAATTTAACAGATACACTAATGTTGAATAACTCACTATGATAATGTTCTTTTTCTGAATAAACACATAATTCTAAACAACATAAAGGTTAAATAAAAATTTCAAAACAGTTTTAAAATAAAGTTTTATTGAAAATAATAGATACAATATAATATATTTCATATTATATCTATTATTTTCAATAAAACTTCATTTTAAAACTTTATTTCATATATATATATATATATATATATATATATATAATATATATATGAATCCGATACTTTTGTAGATATTTATGTTCTAAAGTGATGCCCCTAGTGGAAGAGATCCATAGAAATCGATAGAAAAACTCTATTGATATCAATATATGCTCATGGATATCAATACATAATCATGGAAATCAATAGGAGTTCATGGATATCAATACACATCACAGTAAATACAGTCAATGAACTTCTATTGATATCACTGTACGTTCAGTGATATCAATAGGTGCTCATGGATATCAATAGAAATAATGGTAAATACAGTCAACGAGAATCTATTGTTATCACTGAACTTTCAGTGATATCAATAAAAGTAAATGGGTATCATTCGAAGTAAATACAAACAAATAGAAATCATGGTAAATACAGTCAATGAGCTTCTAATGATTATATAAAATCTTCATTGATATCAATAAGGACAGGTAGGTTTCTGAGCTCTCAGGATGATATTACCCATGTTAACACACGATGTGAAGATCACGTTTCTTCACATGAATAAAAAGTGAAAATGTTAAAAGTGGAAATCAAACATTTTTCAACTCTCAATTTAGGCTTTCTGACCAACAGTTTGGATGTAAAATCGAATTTCAACCCCTTTCTATCTGTTGCAAAATCGTTTACAACACACTGCTATTGAGATAAAAAAATTTGCATGCCAATTAAATTTTTGATGGAAATTTTTTTGAATTTCCCAAAAAAGTTTTACTTTGAGCTTTCTGTTTCCAGCACTTTTTGTCTCTTGCGTTAATGATTTAAAGGCCTTTTGCGGTTATTTGAAATGCAATTAAAACTTTGAATACTACCTATAATTTGGGAGATTTTCAATTTTCCCGGAACAATGTGTTTTTATGACTGATTCGGGTGAAGAAGTGAATTTCCAGCACTTTTTTTCCTATGTGGAAATCCGGTCAGACGTGCCATTAACGTGCTACTGACGTCTAAAATAAAATAAAAAGTATTTCATCATGGAGAATTTTGAAAAAATCATGAAAGTTTCTGTTCATATTATCAACTTTGTCCTAGAATTTAAAATGATTCTATTCAAAATTGGAAAAGTTATAACACTTTTTCAAATTGGATCACAGTTTATGAGGAAAATCATGCAGTATCTGGAATTACTCACACAGACTTTGAAATGATTTTTGGGGTTTCAATTCAAATAATAACAACCTACTTTTATTGTTTCCAACATTATTTCAGTGTCAAGCACAAATGTCCCCCCATAAAAAATCAATTATCTCCACCTGAAATTGATATCAAATGTTTTAATAACAGTAACTTTGTCAATAATTTTGAAATTGCAATTGATACTGTGAAATGGAAATATCAAAGTTTTAACAATCGATATATCAAACTAATTCTAACTTTTCCCGGGGTAAACTTATTTTATTGCATTGAAAAATGTAGAAATCAGGATTGTATTCTACTTTTAATTATTTAAACTATGTAATTTGAATAATGCATTTCCAAACAAAGATGTAGATGATGTTTGAGAATATATAATTATTAATAGTCAATAATTATCATTATTGATGTATTAATTGATAATATTATATCAACATTTTGGGTTTATCCATAGTATGATCATGATGATGCAATGCACAATGCTTTTTGCAATGGACCAACGGTTTTTGGAATGAGTTTCGTAGTTTGTAATTTTTGTGATTTTATCCAGGAAATATAGGTAAGTTGAGTGATTTTGTATTGATGTACTGTAAAATGGAAGAATAAATTTATTATAGGTCTGTTGGAGCCAGCTCTAGTTTTCATTTTTCGTTTTTGATTTGGACGCGCGCTCCTCGTTCAGTTCGTATTTCTTTCACTTGAGTGCGTAGCCGGTAGATTTTTTCTTTCTGTTCAGTCTCGCTTTGTAATAGCTTGCCTCGAGTCGGGGATTGATAATATATTCGTCGATCTTTCCCAGAAGAAAATCGTTCTTCAAATTATTATTTTTTTCGTTAGTGTTAAATCGTACACCATAAACCTACGTTTGGAAGAGTGTTTGCCAAACTCCCTTTAGTTGAAAGTTTTAAACTATTATTTTTCGATTGGAAAGTTCACCGATCTATAGTCTTTAAAGACATTGTAAATATCTCGTCAGAAATATATGTGCAACGTTATATGATGGAAGCCGAATTTACCAACAGTAGATGACAATTAAGCTTGCCTTTTCACCATCCTTGATTCATCTCCTACCTCGGGGACACCTGAATACCTTACCTGGGAGTTGTAAGCTCAATAATATAAATATTACATTAGGTACTCTGCAGATTTTCGGTGAGTTGTTCTTTTATATATTCATTGCATGTACTTGTTTCTGTAGAGATATCACTTGTTTCTTTTCTATTCAATACAGTCCACTTTACATCAAAATTATTGATTACCAATTTAAAATCAATATAAATTTCTTAAAGTTGAACCTTAGAGTTTACACTGGTCCTCCGGCCGGATTTTATTGGCTATTTTTTATTCAAATATTTGGCAAGCACTTATCCAATTTTATTGTAAATCGTTTGTGCATGCTAGGGTTCAAACCTGTTTGTACATTATGAATTGAGCCGATCAAGTTGGTTCACTCTTATCTCTATTGTCCGATCGGAACCGTTACTTTGCAATGCTGATAACGTTATCGCTTAGCTTGCTTCGTCTATTGAGCTTTCTCTGTTCAATTTGTACTAACATTATCATTTTGCTTGCTTGAATCATCAATGAAAATCGTTCATTGTTGCATTCGTAATTTTATTCGAAAATTAGTAAATGAAAATCATTAAGACCTTTCCAATATCCAATCATGAGTGAAAAGAAGTTAAAGCTCAAACGAGCTAAACTTGAGCAATATTTCTATCGTATTCAACGTACTTTCGAATTGTCGAAAAAGGCTTTAAAAGAAGAAGCTAGTGCTAAACAATTTCTAATTCTCTATAGTTCCACTCTTAAAACTGTTCAGGATTATGAAGCTGTTGAAATGGAAATACAGGAGCTTGAAATGGAAAAAGACCCGGAATTTGTACCCAAATTTAGTAGTTCACATATGGAAATGTTCGAACATATGGAAGCAATTGCTAGTGAATTGAAAAAACGCAGTCAGGTTGTACCTAGTGTTTCTACCCCGGCTCAACCTGTATCTTCCAATAAGGATTCGTCTAATATTTTACCGAAAATTGAAATTCCTGTGTTCGACGGAGATCAATCAAAATGGGCGGTATTCTACGAAATGTTTAAATGCATGATTCATGACAACAAATCGATTCCAAATCAACAAAAGGTCCAATATCTGGTGTCCAAACTATCTGGAGAAGCGGCTAATATTTCACGTCATCTACCACCTATTGCTAATAATTATGAAATTATTTGGGATGCATTAATTAAGCGGTTCAATGACCCCCGCTCACTCTCAAATGTGTACTTGAAACAAATTTTCGAATTCAATTGTCTAAAATCTGAGTCTCGTGCAGGTTTAGTTTCTATAGTCGATCAGTTCTGTGGTTCAATTACTGCTTTAAAACGCCTACGAGGTGAAGATGTATCTGATGCAATATTTCTGTTCCAAGCGTTGAAAATTTTAGATCCTGTTTCTCGAAAGGCATTTGAAGCTTCAGTTCATACTAAGGATGATCCCACATATACTGATTTTGTTTCATTCATCGAAAGGCAGATTAAATCGTTACCGCATGACGAATCGTCTAAACAATGCAAGCCAGTAGTGAAACCAATACCAAAATCCAAAGTGTTGGTTGTTCAATCGAATTCGCAAGTGACCAAATCACCGGTAAAAATATCAGAATGTCTGAAATGTTCGATGACAAATCATAAATTGATCAATTGTCGTCTTTTTCGTCAGTTATCACCTTGGGACCGTTTTCGTTTTGTTAAGGAGAAGGGTTGCTGTTGAAATGTTTCTCGCCAGCCCATCGTAGTAAAGATTGTACTTCTTCCAACTGCGAGGAATGTAGTCAGAAGCATAATTCGCTTTTACATTTCGGAAATGCTTCAAATTCGTCATCAAATTCGGATGCGAAAAAGGTAGAAAATAATACTATTACCTGTTGTTCTATCGATTCGAAGTCGGCACCGTATAGTGTTCTACTATCAACTGCTCAAGTCGAGGTACCTGATAAGAGAGGTAGATTGCACAAAATAAGAGTTTTAGTTGATTCAGCTAGTCAAAGTCATTTCATTACTCGTAAACTTTGTCGTAAATTGCAACTATCGATTTCTCCTTTCCAATTAATTGTGAATGGTTTTGGCGGAAATTCGCAATCAGTTTTTGGTCGTACTTTTGTCACGCTTCAATCTCGACTCGATTCTAGTGTTAAATTTTCCATTGAACCATTAGTTGTCGAAAAAATCATGGAACAGCTTCCCACTAGTAAAATTGATAATTCTAAATTATCAAATTTGTTTGGTCTTCGACTTGCTGATGAAAGTTATCACATTCCCAGCGAAATTGACGCTATTATAGGAGCTGAATTAGTGCCCCATATTTTCCGAAATGGTCGTGTGGAAATTGATTCGAATTATTTGATGGCCTTGGAAAGTGTTTTCGGTTATATTTTGATGGGTAGAGCCCCTATTTTAACTCAATCTTCAGAAAATTCAACGTGTTTGATGACTTGTCTAACATCACCGTTGGATAAGTTAGTTCGAAAATTTTGGGAAGTGGAAAGCGTTCCAGATGTAGGAAAACAACTCACTGCTGATGAGTTGGAATGCGAGAAGGATTTTGCATCGTCCGTTCGTCGTGAAAATTCGGGTAGATTCGTTGTCTCATTATCGTTTTCAAAATCCCCTGATTGTCTTGGTGATTCTTATGCTATGTCAGAACGTCGACTCATCAGTTTGGAGAAACGACTGGCACGTGATCCAAACATGCGTTTAGTGTATCACGATGTCCTCTTGGATTATCTCAAACAAGGACACATGGAATTGATAAAAAATCAGAGTGATAAAAGTGGTTATTTTATACCTCATCATGCTGTAATCAAAACTCAGAGTCAATCAACGCCTTTGCGTATTGTCTTTGACGCAGGCGCGAAAACTACTACTGGAGTATCATTGAATGATATACTTCATATCGGCCCCAAGTTGCAAACGGATATTTTCGTTCTGTTAGTCAATTTTCGGTTATTTTCTATCGCTGTAACTGCTGATATAAAGCAGATGTATAGACAGATTCTTGTCGATGAATCGTGTCGCAAATTTCAGCGTTTGTTATGGAGATTTTCGTCCAATGATCCCATACAAATTTTTGAATTAAAAACTGTCGTATTTGGTCTGAGTGAGTCACCGTTTCTAGCTCTCAGAACTGTCCATCAACTTGTTCAAGAAGAAGGTGAAAATTTCCCTGATGCTAAAGCTCGTATTCCGAGTGACATGTTTATGGATGATTTGGTGACAAGTGTGTCTTCTTTAGGTGAAGCAAATCGTCTTTGTAGTCAGGCTAAAGAATTGTTCGAGAGAGGCGGATTCGAACTTACTAAATGGAGTTCCAATTCACCTGAATTGATGAATGATTTCTCGGAAGATGAAAAATCGGCCTTGTCTAAAGATTTCGAGATGGGAAATTTGTTGGCTGTCCTAGGTTTGAAATGGCAACCTGGTAGTGATTCGTTTTGTTTTTCAGTGAATCCTAATCAGTCTGTTCCTACCAAACGTCACATTTTATCGGTAGTAGCACGCATTTTCGATCCTTTGGGACTCTTGTCACCCCTAACTTTGTTTCTTAAATGTTTAATTAAACAATTATGGAATGCTGGTCTTGATTGGGACGATTCAGTACCTCCCTCTATTGCGCTTCAATGGGAGACATGTCAGAAGGAGTTCCCTTTATTGTCCAATCTCTTCATACCACGTCATTTAGGAGTGATGAATGATTCGAAAATTACTGTCATTGGTTTCTGTGATGCATCGACTTTAGGTTATGGTGGTGTGATCTACATAAAATCTCAAATGGATATGCAACCTGCAACTATCACATTGTTGTGCGCTAAATCAAAAGTCGCGCCATCTAAGACTTTATCCATACCTAGGCTTGAATTATGCGCGGCGCTCTTGCTCGCTGAATTAATACAGGTTGTTGTCTCTGTTTTGAGCCTTCGTTGTCACGTGACTCGCGTTGTTGCATTATCGGATTCTACTGTTGTCTTACATTGGATCAGGGGCTGTCCATCTAGATGGCAATCTTTCGTCGCTAATCGAGTTACGAAAATTCAAGACTGTCCTATCAACGACTGGTTACACGTGGCAGGAAATTCAAACCCAGCTGATCCCATTTCGAGAGGTTTATCCCCTTCTGAAATAATTAATCATGATTTGTGGTGGTCTGGCCCCTCTTGGCTAATGTTAGAAGAGAGTGATTGGCCCGTCAAGGTCGATCTGGAACCTATAGAGTGTCTACCTGAGGTCAAGGTTCACTCAATTGTCACTGTAGTACAGTCGGAAAATTCATCTATTAATTCGATTCATCTTTTAATTGCTCGTTGTTCCAACTACCAACGTCTATTGCGTATCATGGTGTTAATATTGAAAGTACTTCGTCTATTGCCTAAACCTCATGAATTAGATTTCGATTTGGCGGAAAAACATTTGTGTAAAGTTGTACAAAAAATTCATTTTTCGAAAGAATTACTGGAATTGAAAGCTGGGAAAGAATGTACTTCTCATCTTCAACAACTGTCACCCTTTCTTGATCATGATATTATTCGTGTGGGTGGACGTTTACAAAATTCTGAGTTGAATTATGACAGCTGTCATCCGATTATATTACCGAAAAATGATCCATTGGTCACGCTTTTGATTGATTATTTTCATGAAAAGCACTGTCACGCTGGACCTCATTTATTGGCGTCTATTTTGAGACAAAAATATTGGATTTTATCAGCCCGTGTCCTTATAAGGAGTCATGTACGAAAATGTAACAAGTGTTTTCACTATCGTCCCACTCTTACACCGCCGAAAATGGGCAATCTGCCAGCCTGTAGAACTCTGTCGTCTAAACCATTCGTCCAATGTGGAGTTGATTATGGTGGACCCATTCGAATCACCATGGCCAGGCGTCGGAATCCTTTCATATTTAAATCGTACATTTGTCTTTTTGTCTGTATGGCAACTAAAGCCGTTCACATTGAATTAGTTTCGGACTTATCGACCCAAATGTTCTTATCAGCTTTTCGCCGTTTCCTTGCTCGACGAGGTCCTTGTAAGGTCATGTATTCCGATAATGGTACCAACTTCGTCGGCGCCTATGATGAGCTAATAAAATTGTCACGGATGCTGAACTCCAAGGAATATCAAAACCTGCTCCAGAATGAACTTGCTGATCATAGCATTGAGTGGAATTTCATCCCGCCAGGTTCACCTCACTTCGGCGGTCTTTGGGAGGCGAATATAAAATCAGTAAAGTCACACCTGTTTCGAGTTATTGGTAACCAGTTGTTGACTTACGAAGAATTGAACACTGTCTTAGTTCAAATTGAGGCTGTACTTAACTCACGCCCGTTATGTCAAATGAGCGCGGATCCGAGTGAACCCCTCGCCCTCACACCGGCTCATTTTCTCACTTTGACACCTCTTAAGTACCTTCCTATGTTAAATGTGGAAGATCGTCCAATGAATCGATTGGATCGGTTTGAATTAGTCAATCAAATGGTTCAGTCTTTCTGGAGTCGTTGGCGCAAAGAATACTTACATGAATTACAAACCCGTGTGAAATGGTGTAAGGATTCCACCCCTCTCACGGTTGGTACAATCGTCCTAGTGGATCAACCAAATGTCGCACCGTTGAAATGGCCTCTGGGGGTGATTGAGGAAGTATTTCCCGGTGCTGACGGTGTCGTTCGAGTGGCTATGGTGCGGTGCGCCAATGGTCGCTTCAAAAGGCCGGCTACAAAGTTGTATCCGTTGCCTACTCATAATTTTCCTTTGCATTTTTTGTTTTATTCTCGTTTTGTTTTATTTTTATTTCTTTCGTCGTTTATTCATTGTTTTTTCGTTTCTTTGTTCTCTAGCCTTGTCTGAAAATAGCTTTTCAGCCGGGGGGGGATGTTGGAGCCAGCTCTAGTTTTCATTTTTCGTTTTTGAATTGGACGCGCGCTCCTCGTTCAGTTCGTATTTCTTTCACTTGAGTGCGTCGCGCTCACTAGCCGGTAGCTTTTTCTTTCAGTTCAGTCTCGCTTCGTAATAGCTTGCCTCGAGTCGGGGATTGATAATTATTATTCGTCGATCATTCCCAGAAGAAAATTGTTCTTCAAATTATTATTTTTTCGTTAATGTTAAATCGTACACCATAAACCTACGTTTGGAAGAGTGTTTGCCAAACTCCTTTAGTTGAAAGTTTTAAACTATTATTTTTCGATTGGAAAGTTCACCGATCTATAGTCTTTAAAGACATTGTAAATATCTCGTCAGAAATATATGTGCAACGTTATATGATGGAAGCCGAATTTACCAACAGCAGATGACAATTAAGCTTGCCTTTTCACCATCCTTGATTCATCTCCTACCTCGGGGACACCTGAATACCTTACCTGGGAGTTGTAAGCTTAATAATATAAATATTACATTAGGTACTCTGCAGATTTTTGGTGAGTTGTTCTTTTATATATTCATTGCATGTACTTGTTTCTGTAGAGATATCACTTGTTTCTTTTCTATTCAATACAGTCCACTTTACATCAAAATTATTGATTACCAATTTAAAATCAATATAAATTTCTTAAAGTTGAACCTTAGAGTTTACAAGGTCTAAATACTTATATATTCAAATGATAATCTTTTCGAAAGACTATTATAAGTCAAGCATAACATAACCTCAGAACACAACACTAAACTTGATACTGTATTATTTGAGGCATAACATAATAATAATAAAGGAAAGCCTCTTGAATTTATCATTGCTAAAAATAGGATGATTATTATTTTAGGCAAACACATTCCAGGGTTATGCTGGTACATATAAATTTAAATGTGTAACAAAACTTTTTATTTAGCCTAAGTAATTGAAGTCACCACAAACTAATCTACACTTGTCTCATTATAATGAACTTAATATCAATAATATATGACTGTTGATTGATAGATTAGATGACTAAAGGCTAGATAAATTTTAATGGAATACCTAGTGAGCATTATTATGAGATATCTTTATTTTAGACTTCAAATAATTTTGAATAGTTTTGAATTGAAGTAGCCTATAGTAGATACAATTTAATTGCTTTCTATTAGAATTTATTCAGTTGTTTTCTGGACCGGCAGGCTTCATTTTGACTTTTTCCAGCAAGCAATTGATTCATTTATTTATATTAACAGCTTTATATCTTATTCCAATTCAGAAGAACTATCGGTGTAGTCCTCTCATTTCAGTAATATATTTTATATAATAAGAGAGAGTGAGACTGTGTGTTTTTTCTATTTTCCAGTCAAAAAATATTATTTGAAATATGTTTAATTATAAGTAAACTTTTGTTTCATCTCTGATAGGAGCTGTAGTGATGAAATTTTCCAATACAAATGAAAAAGACATGGAAGCAGTAATCAAACACTGGCTGAAGTCTTCAAAAACTCGGTTACCAGCCAAGAGAAATCTAAGTAAGTCTCAATTTGATAAATTTAAAAAAGAATATGAAGTCAAACAATTTTTACTTTCCTTGCCCTATTACCATAGGTGAGGAAAGTATTGCTTTCCGAAAAAAATTAAGGTACCCCAATTTCTAAATTTCTATACGTCTCAAGGTCCCTGAGTCCAAAAAACTGGTTTTTGGGTATTGGTCTGTATGTGTGTGTGTATGAGTGTATGTGCATCTGTGTACACGATATCTCATCTCCCAATTAACGGAATGACTTGAAATTTGGAACTTAAGGTCCTTTCACTATAAGGATCCGACACGAACAATTTGGATCAAATGCAATTCAAGATGGCGGCTGAAATGGCGAAAATGTTGTCAAAAACAGGGTTTTTCGTGATTTTCTCAGAAACGGCTCCAACGATTTTGATCAAATTCATACCTAAAATAGTCATCGATAAGCTCTATCAACTGCCACAAGTCCCATATCTGTAAAAATTTCAGGAGCACCGCCCCATCAATGCAGATATATTCTCAATTATCAGGCTTCAGATACAATTGAAACAAAAAAAATCAAGTGGAGTAGATTGAGCATGAAAATCTCTACAATCAATGTTCAGTGACATTTTCACCTAAAATTGAAAATAAGCTTTAAATTCGAGAAAATGTGATTATTCAATTATTGCAAATATTGTTGATTCTATTAAATCATTCACTATGAAGAGATAGCAGACCTCATGTGTGTCTCCAGCGTTATTGTCCTGTCACCAGCTGGCTCAAATCTTTGAATAGTAGACTTGAGATGTGCGGGAAAACTAGCGTCAGGTGATCAATTTTCATAACGGCAAGGAATGTTGTGTGAGTGCGCCACACCAGATTTTTTTCTATGGGTGATGTCCACATGAGCTCTAGTCTTGTGCTAATCATTATAAGTTAGTAATCATACCGGCTGAGTCATATGTATGGGAACCTTTCAATAAATTAGAGACTGTTGTAGATATAATACTGTAGCTTTCAGGATATGTTACTGGTCTAATACTCTAACTTTTGACGTACGGTACAACTGAATTTCAACCCCTTCATAAGGGTGTGACTAGGTTCAGAATGTATAATATGGTGACTTGAGAGTTTTAACTCGAATATTTTCAATGTAAATGCCTATTGTGTGGTACATTATTTTAAAGGGCTTTTGAAACAATTAAGGATTTGGTTTTGAGGTACATTTGCATCTTCATTATTAGAAAACCAGATATCTTTGTAATGCTGTATCCAGTCATCATCTGAAATCATACTTAATGCAGCATTGTCTTTATCAGTCGTATTCAAAGATTTCATTATCTTATAAGCGCATTGCTGCCTTCCATGAATATCACTCTCTATAACACTAATAAACTTCTCCCAGGACTCCTGTTGAGCCTCTCTCACTACTTGCTTCGCAATATTTCTTAATTCTATAGATAAATCTATGAATATCACATAATTCTAAACAACGTAGAGGTTAAATAAAACTTTCAAAACAGTTTTAAAGTTTAATGAAGTTTTATTGAAAATAAGAGATATGATATTTGTAAACTTGTATTCTTTATCAGTGAGTTTGGCAATTGATGACATGTCTATGTATCACTTTGGAGCTTTCGGCGTTTCTTTCAGGCATTTCTCAAAATTGTTAAGGGATATACGTGATGTAGGAAAATTATGTTTGACACATCATCACATCCGAACTACTGGACTGATTGATTTGAAATTCTGCAAAAAGATTCTTCATTAACCGAGGATGGTTACTGGCCTATTTTCAAATTTCGAATTTTTTATTACATCAAGTTTTCATTTCGCAAAGTTTTAAAATGGACCCTTGCGAAGCACGGGTTACCTACTAGTCTGCTATAAGCTAAACTCAAAGTTTATTACAACCTCACTTTTGCTACCAAATATGACCAAAACAAATATGACTGCCGTTTCAACAGAGTTAGCTAGAGTTAGTGAACTCAGACTTGCAAGGGCTTGGCTAATGGTAGAAGTGTTATGTCTATTTTCTAAATAATTGAAATTTAGATGTTTTGTTTTACATCTGAATTTTTTTTATAAAATTTATCGATGTCATAGAACATCTGTGAAGAATAGATTTCAATCTTTCTTTCCAATTGTGTTAAATATTTCATTTAATTATAAAAGCCATAAGCCTGCCTTGAAACCTGTAAATGAAAGATAAGTATTCTTAGTTTATAAGTTTTATATTTTGGTCTAGATTTGAAACAATAATTTCTGAGTTTTGAGAAAGCTTTTGAATCTATTTTCGATGAATGTATCAAACATATTTGTAACCTGAATCATGTTCAATCTATGTTCAGTACATGTATGATTATTTGTTCTGGTATAAACTGAATTTTTTCGAATTGTTTGAAAATAATAATAATTTGATTTTCTCTGAACTGGACTTCTTATTCATAGGCATAAAATCCATTCATGATTATCAAGATGTTAGTATAACTGGAACCGATGACTCTCCTTGGGTGATAGGTGAAATACTATCAAACCTATTGGACAAAATTGGTAGCATGCCAGTATGATTGGGGATCCTATTTGAATTAAAATAACTGATTTTCTGTCGCATCAAAACTGCACCGATTTCTCAAACTGATCATGAGTTATTTTCATTCAAAGATACTGATAAATCATGCATGTATCCATCATCTTCACTATAATAATGGAAAGAGCTGGCTCATACACGTACGTGATGTAGGAATATTATGTTTGAAACATCATCACGTCTGAACTACTGGACTGATTGATTTGAACTTTTTCATAAAGATTCTCCATTAACCGATGATGGTTATAGGCCTATTTTCAAATTTCGAATTTCTTATTACATCAAGTTTTCATTTTGCAAAATTTCAAAATAGACCCTTGCAAAACACGGGTTACCTACTAGTCTGCTATAAGCTAAACTCAAAGTTTATTAAAACCTCACTTTTGCTACCAAATATGACTGCCGTTTTAACAGAGTAAGCTAGAGTTAGCGGACTCAGACTTGCACTATCTGCTATCTTGTGTGCTAATTTTCTTCTAACGTGCTACTATAGCATTGAGTTAACACAGACTTGGCAAATAGCAGGAGTGAGCGAATAGCTCGACTTGGCCAGCTAAATCCAACATTGTAAATACCACTTCTGTAATCCAAATTGAGGTTTGAAGCAGTTTTGAGCATATACCTGTTGTTTTTATCTGGATTGTATTTGCATATGAATAAATGATCTGACTTTTTGTGAAATGGTTCTAAATATTAAAAGTTATTCAATGAAAATGCCAATATAAGAAGGGTATTTCTATCTCTTGACCTAGAATATCAGAGATGAATAGTTGGAAGCAACAAACCATTGGGAGCAAAATTGTTTGGTTCCTCAAGAAAGTCAAACATAGGGTGTGTGCATAGGTGTGCAGGTTAGACCAGGGCCTAGGATATGCAGGTTATGACATGCATAAGGGTATGCACAAGTGAGGAAATCAGGAGCAAGTGAGGGTGTCACTAGCTCGAGTGGGACTCCTCAGTCCTCAACATGTAGCTGAGAGGAAGCACAGCTGTCCGGAACTGCAGAAGCATGGCTGACTGGCTGGGAGGAAGCGTGACTTGTTTGGAACTGCAGACATGTTTCTGGTATCTTCCCCAAAAACGCAGCAGGGAAGAAGCATGGCTGTCCGGAACTGCAGAAGCATGGCTATCTGGCAGGGAGGAAGTGTGTCTGTCCTGAAGTATGGCTGAGCACAGTATTGTTTGATTTAGGTGTTTGAGACATCGTTGGTGGGGACGGGATGGAGCCTGCGAGGTTGAGAATAAAATGCTGCTATATCTAATGGTTTAAGTTTCATTAGGAATCTGAACAATCCCGATTGTTGATTATTTGCAAATAATAAATGGATCATGAACTTACCACAGTGTAGAACCATTGTTTTTCTGTAATTGATTATTACTAGTGGTATCTGCAAAGACGTAGGATAGGCAATTGAAAAGATGGAACACAAACCCCAGGGCGGGAAATACCTTCATAGCTAACAGTTAGTTGCTTTCAAACTGCAACGGTTGTTCACAGATACTATTCTTTTTTCAAGTGTTTGTCAATCGTCTGTCGACAGTCTGTCATGGTTAACAGAAAAGTCTTACCACTACAAACAACATCTGATAGAATTATATTGAATTTTCCAATAATACAAACAATCATACATATGTTTGGTTATTTTGTAATTTTAACCTATTTTCTTGTACCTCAGTAGCAGATGGAGATTAACCTCCATCGTATGGCAACAGTTATGATATCCTCTCTTCTCACATTTAAAGCATTTACTAAAGCGGAATAAAACTGAAATATGCTACTGGAACAGAAGGTTCCAGCGCAAAATTCTACCAAGCCTAAAGCAAGCATAAAGGACCTGATTAACACAAAAGTTACAGAGTCTACATTTTGTAGGTGTACTGCTTATAACAAAGGACAGATGCTGAGTGAAGACCTACCTGCTCACTCGCCTAGTCAAGGACAGCTGTGATCGGCCATAATTAATTCTCAGTTATTGCAACCTAACCAAAGTCAACTGTGATTGGCAGTTGGAAATTTTAAATAATCTTTCACCAGAATTTCCGCCAATAGAATGAAAAGCAAAATACATTCTCCCACCAAGTGACAGCTGTTTTCCAAATTCCTTACCATATAAGGAATTGATTGATAATCAATAGAACACAAATTCCTCGCCTTATATGGTCATGCTCCAGGCTGATGCTAAGGGAAAAGAGACTTTTTTCCTAGTAGCATATCTTCTACTCCCATACTAACAAAGTCGACACAACAAAATGCAGAAAGCAAAGCAGCAAAATAAATATTTGCTAGAGCTCATTCAAAAAAATATAATAGACCCAGTTCATTAATGGATGAATAAGCACAGTGGGAAGTTGCCCAGGGAAGATCATTGATAGGGGCGCACAGTAGAGCTAAATTATTTCCAAATCTTTCAGGTCTTGTCTTATACCAATACACTAAAGTAAACCAAACATTCGAAAAAGTACTATAACATTCTACTAAAATTATGAACTGTATATTAATGACAAATAATAAGAAAACAAGATTGACTAGGCTTCAGAAAGAGGGCTGAAATGAGCCATTGCTGAAACTCACAGTAGACCAGGCCCTGTAGTTAGATTCAGGGATCTGTTCTACTATATAGTAGGAACTACTGTATAGTAGATCTGTTCTATTATAAACTAAGAACACAAATCGATAGGATCTGTTTCAAAACTTGTTCGATAATAGATCACTCACCAAAGAATTTTGCACAAGCAAACCTGCTATAGACAGAAAATGTAGAAACAAATTCATCTTTCTGTAGCAATGGTAAACCTATAGCTTTCGGTGTGGGTTCAACTGATAGAGTGGAAGAACAAATACTTATGAAGAGATACTGTGAGTGGGAGCAAACAATATTCAGGATCTGCAATATTTGATCTCCAATTATTCAACAGCACCTTAGACAATACCAATTTGATTTTAACACAAGGTTGACGAGAAATTGGTTTTTGATTACAATTAACCATTTGTTTATCTTGCGTTCAAGTTTGTATGATACTAGTAGTTCTGTGAACAGTAGACCTTACACCACAAACCACCACCATAAACGACAGACTCCTCTAATCATGTCAACTGGTCAGCCAGAGTTCAAAGCAGAGAGAGGTCGAGCGGAAATGATATGTTTCTTGAGTTATTAATAGTATGCCCCATTGCAATAATTATTCTATAGTCTGATTTTTCCAATTTTCAAACATGATGTTCAATTCAATATTATCAGTAAAAACTCCGCGAATAATCTATGAATTGTGTGACGATTTTTATCTGTCAAGAAACCCCTAATAAATAATCTAACTAAATATCGTTTCTCTACTTAGGGTAACCATCCACTGGATCTGTATTCAACCTTTCCGTTTGGCCATTGGATCTTACGAATCTGCCGGCCATTAATTCGGTCGAATATGGTCGTCCATTGGAACCGTTTACTTCAGTCTAGTTCAGTAGTTGGCTGGTTGCCAATTATTGAATTAACTATCATAGCCACAAAATTTTTTCATAAACAATGATTATATTGAGATTTTGAAAAATGAATAAACAAATATCAACTGAATTTGTTATTCATCACAATAATCTTACTTCAAGATCCTATTTGTTCAGCAATCTTTGTCCACAGACTACTTTGAACATCACGACGATGATATCTTTTGTCTTGAATATCCCACAATGGAACATGCTCTTGAACCAAACTTATCAATTTCTCATTGTCCATAGTTACAGCTTTATAAAAAAGAACAACTTCAAAAAATAAATAAACAAGACTGTGAAACAATTTCAGCTAAGAAACACTGGTGTATCTGGGTTCTGGTAGCTTGCAGAGAGCAAGTGTATGAATGAAAATAGTTATTTGTATCCAGACACAACATAAAGGTGGTTTGTTGGAAAAAGGAGGACCACTGCATTTGTACATAAAATGCGGAAAAATTATTGACATATAAAAGGTTGATAAAGGTAAATAGATAAGATAAAATAATAGTCTGATAGAGGTTGACAAAAAAAGGTTTATATATAGTCTCAAAAGATTTGACACAGTAGTCAAGAGTAGTTATAATTTGACAGTTTGAACGCACTTCTTTGCTCAAAATCCCCCTCCCCCCTCACCCCCTCTCCCATCCCACCTTCCCCAGGCCCCTCCCCGCAGGGTGGGGGGTGTTCTAAGAATAGATTTTCCTCCTCCCACACCACTCTCTCGCTCCCTCTCACATCTGCTTGGTTATGTCGAGTGAGTAAACGTGTGTCAGTTCAGCTCCGTCTTCTAACAGATATTTCGTAGGGTTATACAGTTCAATTCACTTCAAATTATACATCTAGTTATTCAGTTTCTCGAGCTAAATTCAATGGTAAAATTATATTTTTGATTAACTTACACTCTTTTTATTTATCTTGAAAAACATTCCTAATTCTTCAGTCTACTTTCTCGCCTGTAAAAATGTAAATCCACCTAACGGTACACGATGGTTCAACCAAACAGAGGCATGCCAAAGAATGAGGTCAATGCTCTGAAGCCAGGGCCAGCTATTTCTGGATCACTGTCTGAAGAGACCCTCCGAATTATTTGACAGCAAATCGAGGAATCTGTGCATCATGCCGTTTCTATGGCTGTGAAGTCTATTTTTGAGGAACTTCAGGCATTGAAGGAGGAGAACGAATAGCTGCACGATAAAATTCGTGAGCTAGAGGTGTCTTGTCACCTGAAGGTCGACGACCTCAAGCAATACGGGCGCCGATATTCAATACATATTTTTGGGATCCTGGAGAGCGACAAAGAAGACATGGACCTGCTGGCACTTGATGTCTTCAACAAGAAGCTGAACGTGCCTGTGACTCTGGCAGATGTCAACCGCTCACATCGCGTTGGAAGGCGTCAACCACCTTAACAAGGGCAAGCGAAACCTAAGGACCGACCCATCATAGTTTGACTCTGCAGCTACCGGACCAGGAAGATGATCTTCGACGCTAAGATAAAGCTGAAGGGTTCCGGCGTCACCATTCACGAGGATCTGACTGCAGAGCGTCTCAAGATCCTCAATGCTGCAGCCGACCGTCATGGGCATAGGAATGTCTGGTCATCAGACGGGAGGATCAAGATCTCTATTGGCAAGGGAGGATCCAAGAGGGTCCACACAGTTAAGAGGATGACCGACCTTTAAAAAATAAAGGTAAATTAAATCATTGCAGGATTCGATGACTAAGGTGCCCTTCACTACAATAATAGGAAATTTGTATTAATACATTTCACAGTAGATATACCTTGGCATTTTTCATGAGCTGGCTTTCTGTTCTATAAATGAATCTTCCCACTGCTATTTATGATTATATATGAGGTAATTATTTCAAACTAAGGAGATCCACATTTGTCAATACTGATTAATAATTTATCTTGATATTAATTCCCAAAACTACGTTCAATGCATTAACTACTATACTCCAGAGGGTACTTAGAGAATCATTATTTCTATTCTTACTAATAATTATTATATCTCTTACCAAAATTATTTCCATAATTATTAATTTTCGAAATGGTGAATTTCAAATAAATTGGATGATTAACATACGTTATAGATATGATGTAATCTATAGGTAAAGGGAGTAATCTCTTCTATATTAGGTGTACATAATGATATCTTCCACTGTTGCCACAGCTTGAACAATAGAAGCTAATGTGTGGAGAATTATTGATAGAACAGAGAGGTGGGTAGTCTGTATATGCTTATATAGGGGCTGTGTTTCATTTAATGTTATCTTAGAAATTCATCACTAGAATATAACAGTTCTCAATTTACTACTTTTATTGCTATTGCAACTCCTAATAGTTAATTATACTTCTAATACTATATAATATTTTTCACTCTTCACTGTTCAATCCTATTCAAAACTCATCTAAAATAATCTAGCACTTTCTCCATTGTCTCCTCTACTTCTTATTTTTCTTTCTCATTTCTCTTCTTGATCTTATATTTATAATGATTACTTGAATATTGTTCTTTGAGATGATGATTATTATTCTTTTCTATTCTCCCTCTTCTTCGTCTTCTTCTTCTCCTTCTTCTTCTTCTTCTTCTTCTTCTTCTTCTTCTTCTTCTTCTTCTTCTTCTTCTTCTTCTCTTTCTTTTTCATTTCTTCTTCTTCTTCTCTCCTTGATTAATTAAGAGAACACAATACGATATTCTATTTCTTATTCTATAGTTCAGTTTCATAAGTTCTTCTCAGTTTGTGCACATTCCTTCTTCCTCTTCTTTTCTTCCCTATTATTATTATTTTCCCTGTGATTTTTCCACTAGCTATCCAGCATGTTCAAATGTTTATTCCTCTTTCTATATCTATTTATCTTTCTACCTTTTCTCTTTCTATCTGATTAACTTCTACTAATATCCATATTATATTATAATATCCATATATTTATCCATATAATATTCAATTCTCTCCCACATTAAATCATACTATTCCTCTTCAATTTTATGCGAATATTATTCATTATCTGTTGTATTATGTATCTTTTCTCCATTGATAACTTTCTTCAAAGCTTTTTCGTTTTTCTGCTGGCTTTTTCTTCTCTTTTTCAGTTTTACTGGATCCCATTTCGCTCTATCTCCACCATGAACATGATCTTCCACTACTGGATTCCATCTCTCTCTATCTCCACTTGGACTCAATTTTCCACCACTGGATTCCATCTCTCTCTGTCTCCACTTGGACTCAATATTCTACAACTGCATTCCTTCTCGCTCTACCTCCACTTGGTCCCGATTCTTCCACTACTGGATACCTACTCGCTCTATCTCCACTTGGACCAGATCTCCCACTACCAGTTCTTCCTTAATCTTCATCTTATTCACCATTAGGATTATTCATCACCATAGCTCCACTCATCTACATCTTATTGTGTTTAGTGCATTTTTTGAACTAGTGCTTAAAATAGTGAAGGGAGCCGAACTGTCAAGGCATACTGAATGCACTCGAATCAAGAGACTTTTCCATCTAGGTTAAGTTTTATCAGTTTCATCCCCATTTTCCCCGTCATGTGTTGTTCTGAGGTCGGTTCACGATTGGTCTGCTGCTTCCATGATGCCTCTCACTGACACGTCAGCTTGCTCGCCCTCAAGTAGGTATGATTATTTCAATAATAGTAATAATGATGCAGGTATGTTTCTAGCAAATAAGCTCCACTCTCTCAAAAAACTTTTCAAGGCTGCTCACCTTAACTTACAATCCCTCAGTTGCCACATTGATGAACTCAGAGCAATCTTCCATTTTCAGGACTTCAATATAATGACAAATCGTAACTTCGACTACTTTCAACTGACTACAATTTTCCAATGCCTAAACATGACTATTTACCTCTTGATCCAACTCATCATACTAATGAATCAGACACACTCATTGACCTTCTCATTGTTAGTGATCCCAATGAGGTTGTTCGAGCAGGCCAAATCTCAGTCCCAGCTATTTCTAGACATGATTTGATCTACTGTGTACTTTCCCATAAGATACCCAAGCCAGAACAGAGAATTATCACTTATAGAGACTTCAAAAACTTCAATGAAGCCACCTTCCTGACTGATGTGGCTAAAACTCCATGGCATCGAATTGAAGCATTACCCTCAGTTGATGACATGGTCAAGACTTTCGAGAATTGGACTTTGACTTTGTATGACAAACATGCACCTTATGTGACAAGGAGGATTAATAGAAAATGACGAGTACCGTGGATGACTGAAGACATAGATAAGATGATGGGACATAGATACAAAGCACATAGAAAATTCAAAAAGACATTTGACTTGGACAGTTTGATAGAGTATAGGAGCCTTAGAAATTGGGTTAAACAGGAATTACAGAACTCAAAGATTAGGTACTTGAATTGTTTATGACAAACAATAGACAAGACTCTAAATTACTTTGGCAGGGAATAAAAGAATTCGGGCTTGGCAAACAGAAATCGAATCCACAAATTGACTTACCATTGAATAATGAAAATGACATTTTTGTTTCACACTCTAACCAACGCAATGAAGTTGTCATTGCTAATCATATCGATGATCTTGGAGAGCAGGTTACAAACTTAGATTTACCAATCACTGATCAATTTTGTTCCCACCCAATCTCAGAAGAAGACACTTTCTGAGCAATTCAATGTATTCATAGTAATGCTATGGGTGTAGACAAAATTCCTATTAAATTTATCAAAGAGATGTTATTTGCTGTTTTACAAACCATTACATACATTTTCAACAAGTCACTTGAAGAAGGCATTTTCCCTGAAAACTGGAAGTTTGCTCTGGTTTGCCCTCTAAATAAAGTTCCATCACCCAATAAAGTTGAGGATTCTAGACCAATCAGTATTTTACCTGCATTGTCCAAAGTGCTAGAAAGACTCATTCATGCTCAAGTTGTAAAATTTCTAGACAACAATAGTAAGCTTCATAACTTTCAATCAGGCTTTAGAAAATTCCATTCAACTGAGACAGCTCTGCTTTGTGTCACTGATGATATAAGGTTAGCTATGGACCAAAGAAAATGCACCATCCTCACCCTATTTGATTTTTCTAAAGCATTCGATACTGTTGATCATACAGTCCTTCTGAATAAGTTGGCTATTCTTGGTTTCAGTCACAACTCGTTAGTTTGGTTTAAATCCTATCTATTAGGTAGGAAACAATGTGTATCTGTCGGTGACAAAAAGTCAATTTGGAAAAACGTTATGCATGGAGTACCACAAGGTTCAATTTTAGGCCTTCTCCTCTTCACTTTGTATGCTAATGACCTTTCTTCCATTATCAAATTCTCCAGTTTCCATACTTATGCAGACGACCTTCAAATCTATTTAAGCTGTCCCATAACAAAAATTAATGAAACAGTTGGAATAATGAATCAGGATATCAATTCGATAGTGGAATGGACAAAGAAAAATGGCCTTAAGCTTAATCCCATCAAAACACAACCCATTATAATTGGATATTCTCGTCTTATAAACAATATTGACCTTAATCGATTCACAAAATTAGTGTAGATGGTGATGACATTCCTTACTTTAGCTCGGTTAAAAATTTAGGCATAACTATGAATAATAATCTTGTTTGATCATAACAAGTGAACAAAATTTGTAAAAAGGTATTCTCAGCCATGCATGCATTGAAGAAAATGCATGATATTCTCCCTAGAAACATTAAATTATTATTGGTTCAATCTCTCATCTTCCCACATTTAATGTATTGTAATTCTGTTCTTAATGATATGCAAGTCACTCTGAATGATAAACTACAGCGTTGCCAAAATTATTGTCTACGTTTTGTCTACTCTCTCCAATGCCATGATCATATCACCCCAGCCCACATTGCTAGTTCAACATTAAAGCTTCCCAATCAGAGGCTTTTTCGAATAGTCAAGCTTGTTAGAGATATCTTGAAATACAGTAATCCGAACTATTTTGAAGATGATTTAAAATTTGTCTCTGAAGGTAGGAGGATAGAGGCTTCACATACTAGAACCGGAGAAAGTACTTTAAGAATACCCAATCATTGAACTACTATTTTAACAAAATCCTTCTTAGTCAGTGCCTGTTGTGCATGAAATACACTTCCTGTTTCTATCATCTATCAGGTCTATCGAGAGCCGAGCGAGCTTCATCCTGACTTTGAAAAAACATATTTTGGAACAAATGACTGAAACTGTCCAGCCCTAGAACGATCACATGACAACCATCCCTCACCCATTCCACCAATATAAACCTTTAAACCATGTTATAGAACGAATTGTATATATATATATATAATATATATATATATATATATATATATATATATATATATATATTATATAAACTCATGTTATTTCAATTATCCACTGCATACTGCTGTATATTACTGAAAGTTGATAACCCTGATCCACTTTCAGCCTACTTCATTTTATTAATCAATTATTTGATCTTATCTACCTATATAAAATTATTTTACTTTATCAATTTTCTGTTTTTTTTCTCTTTAATATTCATATTGATTAAAACTTCTACGATATTTCCATTAATAAATAAATCCTTAGTTTTAATAACAAAATTAACGTTTTGGTAGAG
>NC_052505.1:58231989-58267693 GCF_014356525.2 Nilaparvata lugens
TGATAACGGAGACTTGGCTTAATTCTAGTTTTGTTGATTCTGAACTTTTTGATGAGAGATACACTGTTTATCGTAGAGACAGACCTGGTAGCCACTCTTGTCGTGGTGGAGGTGTGCTGATTGCCGTTCGTAGGGACATACCCTCGGAGGAATGTTTTGATATTAATTTGTCTCATAATCTCAGAAATTCAGAGAATCTGATGATTCGTATTCTATTACCCACTTTTCCTATATATATTAACATTGTCTACTTTTGTAATAATGCTCTCATAGGTGACTTTGAATCATATTTTGATCACATCGAAACATACTCTCATATAATTAAAGATAAATTGTTCATAGCTGGTGATTTCAACTTACCTGAAATAACTGACGAGGATTTTGATTTAATGAATGGTACTATGTGTGCAAAAAAGTTAAACAATTTCTCAGGATTTTTTGATCTTCAATCTTATAATAATGTTAAAAATGCCAATGGCCGTACACTTGATTTGGTAATGTCTAGTATGCAGATTGAAGGGCTCAAACATGAGTCTTTGCCTTTGGTCCATGAAGATGTTGAACATCACCCAGCTCTGAGCATGGAATTGCTGACGGGTGTCCAGTTGAGTCGGGGGAGTCATCAGCATCAATCTGATGGGGAGTTGAAGTATGATTTCAGGAGAGCGGACTATCTTTCTCTTTACAATATCCTTAGAGATTATAATTGGCAGGTTCTTTATAGTATTAAAGATGTTGATTCAGCGGTAGATCTTTTTTATTCAATCATATATTCATGTTTTGATCTCACCATCCCAAAAAAACGTGTCAATGCAATTTACTCGAAGTATCCTCCTTGGTTTAATCGGAATATCATACAGATGATTAAGAGGAAAAACAAACTCGCACGGAAGAAAACCTTTTCGGCCTATCATAGAAATCGGTTCAACGATATTAGAAGAGAGCTGAAGAATCTTATATCCCGTTCTCATGATGAGTATATGACTAGGGTACAGAGGAATATCAAGGGTGAGTCGAAGGAGTTCTGGAAGTTTGTGAATAGTAAGCGTGAGGCTAAGGGGATCTGTCAGAGAATGGAGCTCGGTGATAGGGCCTTTGTGGGATCTGAACTGCCCGATGGTTTTGCTGAGTACTTCAAGTCGGTTTATACTCCAATTACTTGCACCTTTAGTGATAACGTGAATCAGATTAGTTAGGAAAATGGAATTAGAAAGGATTTGGCTCCCAGTTCATTAGCTGTTTCATCAGTTTCTGTTGAGAGCATAAGGAGGGTAATTAATAGAATGAAGCCGCTCACTACTCCTGGTGAGGATGAGGTTCCTGCATTCATAGTGAAAGGTTGCAGAGATGTGTTGGTTGACCCATTGAAATATAAATTCGATTTATCTTTGGCGAAAGGTTTATTTCCTACAAGGTGGAAGATTTCCAAGGTAATACCCATTTTCAAGTCTGGCAGAAAGGATCTGATTGATAACTATCGTTCGATCTCCCTGCTGTCAGTCTTCACAAAGGTTTTTGAGCGTGTTTTGTATGGTGAGATTTTGTGTTACTCCCGTCCTCTGATATCGGACTGTCAACATGGGTTTCTCCCTGGAAGGTCTGTGGTCACCAATTTGATGGAGTTCACTATGGATGTTTCGAGGTAATGGATTCTGGAGGTGAGGTTGATGTCATTTACACAGACTATGCAAAAGCATTTGATCATGTTGATCAGGGAGCACTGTTGAGGAGACTTGATGATTTGGGTTTTTGTGTGCAACTTGTGAATCTTTTCAGAAGTTACTTATTCCATCGTACCAATTATGTTATGGTCAGGTGTTCTAGATCAACTCCCTTTTTCAGCACTTCAGGAGTTCCACAGGGGAGCGTACTCGGTCCTCTTTTATACCTTCTATTGATCAATGAACTGCCTCTCCAGTTAAAGAAAGCAAAATGTTTGATCTTTGCTGATGATGTGAAGCTCTACATGGAGATTACTAACTCCAATGATTGTAATTTGTTGCAGCAAGATCTTGACAGATTGGCTAGATGGTCTTCTATCAATGGACTTGACTTGAATGTTAGGAAGTGTAAGTGTATCTCATTCTCTAGAAAAAATTTGAAGATGAACTTTTCTTATGAAGTACATGGTATGAATCTGGAAAGAGTCGATACATGTAAGGATTTGGATGTGATCTTTGATAGCTGTCTCAGGTTCTCAGTGCACATAGACTATAGCATAGCTAGAGCCAATAAAATGCTAGGTTTTGTTATGAGGAATACAGCTAACTTCAATAACCTTGATGCAATATGTACTGTTTATGTGTCATTGGTCCAGAGTGTGTTGGAATATTGCTCTGTGATTTGGAACCCTTATACTGATTTGTGTACTCATGGTCTTGAGGTAGTTCAGAATGAGTTTTTGAGGTTTCTCTATTACAAGCGCTTCGGCCAATCCTGTCCTTTGGGTTTTCCTACAGACCGTTTGAGAGGTACCTTTCACTTTGTATCATTGAGATTACGACGGGAGAGAGACTCATTGATTTTCGTGCATGGTCTGTTAAGGGGTCGATTTTCTTCTCCTTTGCTGCTCTCATTGATCAGGTTCCATGTTCCTGCGTTCAATTCCAGAGATCATCCCAACTTTGATATTATCAGATGTAGAACGGTCAGTGGTTACAATGCTTCCCTGTTTAGGTCTCTTCGATTATACAATAGGCTTAATAATGCATTAGATTTTTTTGATTCAGACAGTGTGTTCAGGCGGGACTTGAATAAGATTTATGTTTGTTGAGTTTTGTATTTTTTTTCTTTCTTTCCTATGTAGTACATAATATATTAGTGTTTTTAATTATAAGTTTCATATTTGCAAAATCTCCATAATTCTCTTTTCTTTGTTTCTTTTTTCTTTTCTTCTTGAATTCTTCAGTATTAGTTACATACTTAGCTTCTTCTTTTATCTGCTATATACTATAAGTTTCATTTTGCAAGGTTTTCTATATTTTTTTTGTATCATTTATAGTACCTACCTTTAAATGTTGGTCAACGGCTCTGAAGGCGGAAGAGGATCAATTCCCAACGGCTGAAGAGGCGGAGGAGCCTAGGAGTTGGGATCTCCGAATGAAAGCCCAGAGTGTGTTCAGATGCTCTAAGGTGGCGGCCCCACCATTGGACTACTCTACTAGACGCTGGTAACGTCTTTAGGGGAATCTCACAAGTTTCAAAAAGGATATAAATCGTACCGGAATTTAGGAAATAAAAACGGAAATAGCAAACATAACGATTTGGAATAATGGATTTGTTAAATTTAGCAACTTGGAATATAAGAGGAGGTTTACATTTGAAAGAAATTGAGTTAGTTAAAATTTTGAAGGAAAAAGGAATCAATATCACTGTCTTAACTGGAACTATGAAGAAATTACAAGGAACAAAAGATATAGGAGGATATATGATGGCATACAGCGGTGTAGGACAAATCAGCGAGCTTGTGGTGGAGTGGCCATATTAGTAGATGACAAGTGGAAAAATAAAATAGAGTCTTACTCTTACATCAATGAAAGGATTATTGTCATGAGATTCAAAATAGAAAGAGGATACTCATGTGTAATAGGAGTTTATGCTCCAGAAGAAAATAGAGAAGACTAAGTGAATCTTTATATGAAGCGCTACAAAAGCAGGTCAATAAATACAAAATGGATCACCTGATCATTGCTGGAGATTTGAATGCAAGAGTGGGTAACAGAAATGTGCAAGGTGCGGTGGGTATATATGGAGAAGATCACTTAAATAACAACGGGAGACGACTGATTGATTTCTCCATATATAATACATTGAAAATCACTAATACTTTCTTCAAGAAAAAAGATATCCACAAATACACTTGGGCTGCCAGAAACACCAGGTCTCTGATTGATTATGTGATTGCAAATGAGAAGATTGCCCCTCAAGTGAGAGATATCAGAGCTTATAGAGGCTGTGATGTAGGCTCTGATCATTATTTGGTCGTTTACAAAATAGAAGTTTTGGCCCGTTGGAGGAATAGGAAAACTAGTAAGGTAAAGCAACAAGATAGGGATGAAGTCTATAAAGTAAATTTGTTACAGGAAGAAAGTATTCAAGGTCTTTATGAGAAGAGGTTAATATTCTTCAGTTATGATGTATATTAGACACAAATTCACAGTGAAACAAGTATTTTAGGTATTTTGTTTGGAATTGGGGGAATAAAAGGCTGCCTGATTAAAATTGAAGAGGATCTAATTGATTCTGAAATTTATTGATGAATTGGAAAAATAGATATGATTCTGTGAGGTTTTCAAGTATTATGACTTCTTCAGTTTTCTATACTATAATAAAGGAAAGCACTGGCTTATACACATAAGGAATAGGGAATTATGTTTGATGCATCATCACGTCTGAAATAACTCAACTGATTAATTTGAAATTTGCATATAGATTCTTAGCTGACTGAGGATGTTATTTATGCCTATTTTCAGTTCTTCAAGATTTCATTACATCAAGTTCTCAATTTGTCATGCTTCCAGTTGTTGTATAGAAGCAGCTGAACATTTCTTTGAAAGGGACATAAGATGATAGGTATTGTAATATTACATTTTCTCAATAAAATCGAATCTTCAATTCGATATTCAAAATATCAATAAAACTTGATAGCAAAATCGGTGTAATCAATATGAGGACTTAGCATTTTACCAGAAAATTTAACAGATACACTAATGTTGAATAACTCACTATGATAATGTTCTTTTCTGAATAAAACATAATTCTAAACAACATAAAGGTTAAATAAAATTTCAAAACAGTTTTAAAATAAAGTTATTGAAAATAATAGATACAATATAATATATTTCATATTATCTATTATTTTCAATAAACTTCATTTTAAAACTTTATTTCATATATATATATATATATCATATAATATATATAATATATATATGAATCGATACTTTGTAGATATTTATGTTCTAAAGTGATGCCCTAGTGGAAGAGATCCATAGAAATCGATAGAAAAACTCTATTGATATCAATATATGCTCATGGATATCAATACATAATCGGAAATCAATAGGAGTTCATGATATCAATACACATCACAGTAATACAGTCAATGAACTTCTATTGATATCACTGTACGTTCAGTGATATCAATAGGTGCTCATGGATATCAATAGAAATAATGGTAAATACAGTCACGAGAATCTATTGTTATCACTGAACTTTCAGTGATATCAATGAAAAGTAAATGGGTATCATTCGAAGTAAATACAAACAAATAGAAATCATGGTAAATACAGTCAATGAGCTTCTAATGATTATATAAAATCTTCATTGATATCAATAAGGACAGGTAGGTTTCTGAGCTCTCAGGATGATATTACCCATGTTAACACACGATGTGAAGATCACGTTTCTTCACATGAATAAAAAGTGAAAATGTTAAAAGTTGAAATCAAACATTTTTCAACTCTCAATTTAGGCTTTCTGACCAACAGTTGGATGTAAAATCGAATTTCAACCCCTTTCTATCTGTGCAAAATCGTTTACAACACACTGCTATTGAGATAAAAAAAATTTGCATGCCAATTAAATTTTTGATGGAAATTTTTTTGAATTTCCCAAAAAAGTTTTACTTTGAGCTTTCTGTTTCCAGCACTTTTTGTCTCTTGCGTTAATGATTTAAAGGCCTTTTGCGGTTATTTGAAATGCAATTAAAACTTTGAATACTACCTATAATTTGGGAGATTTTCAATTTTCCCGGAACAATGTGTTTTTATGACTGATTCGGGTGAAGAAGTGAATTTCCAGCACTTTTTTTCCTATGTGGAAATCCGGTCAGACGTGCCATTAACGTGCTACTGACGTCTAAAATAAAATAAAAAGTATTTCATCATGGAGAATTTTGAAAAAATCATGAAAGTTTCTGTTCATATTATCAACTTTGTCCTAGAATTTAAATGATTCTATTCAAAATTGGAAAAGTTATAACACTTTTTCAAATTGGATCACAGTTTATGAGGAAAATCATGCAGTATCTGGAATTACTCACACAGACTTTGAAATGATTTTGGGGTTTCAATTCAAATAATAACAACCTACTTTTATTGTTTCCAACATTATTTCAGTGTCAAGCACAAATGTCCCCCCTAAAAAATCAATTATCTCCACCTGAAATTGATATCAAATGTTTTAATAACAGTAACTTTGTCAATAATTTTGAAATTGAATTGATACTGTGAAATGGGAATATCAAAGTTTTAACAATCGATATATCAAACTAATTCTAACTTTTTCCCCGGGGTAAACTTATTTTATTGCATTGAAAAAGTAGAAATCAGGATTGTATTCTACTTTTAATTATTTAAACTATGTAATTTGAATAATGCATTCAAACAAGATGTAGATGATGTTTGAGAATATATAATTATTAATAGTCAATAATTATCATTATTGATGTATTAATTGATAATATTATATCAACATTTGGGTTTATCCATAGTATGATCATGATGATGCAATGCACAATGCTTTTTGCAATGGACCAACGGTTTTTGGAATGAGTTTCGTAGTTTGTAATTTTTGTGATTTTATCCAGGAAATATAGGTAAGGTGAGGATTTTGTATTGATGTACTGTTAAAATGGAAGAATAAATTTATATAGGTCTGTTGGAGCCAGCTTCTAGTTTTCATTTTCGTTTTTGATTGGACGCGCGCTCCTCGTTCAGTTCGTATTTCTTTCACTTGAGTGCGTAGCCGGTAGATTTTTTCTTTCTGTTCAGTCTCGCTTTGTAATAGCTTGCCTCGAGTCGGGGATTGATAATTAATATTCGTCGATCTTTCCCAGAAGAAAATCGTTCTTCAAATTATTATTTTTTCGTTAGTGTTAAATCGTACACCATAAACCTACGTTTGGAAGAGTGTTTGCCAAACTCCCTTTAGTTGAAAGTTTTAAACTATTATTTTTCGATTGGAAAGTTCACCGATCTATAGTCTTTAAAGACATTGTAAATATCTCGTCAGACATATATGTGCAACGTTATATGATGGAAGCCGAATTTACCAACAGCAGATGACAATTAAGCTTGCCTTTTCACCATCCTTGATTCATCTCCTACCTCGGGGACACCTGAATACCTTACCTGGGAGTTGTAAGCTCAATAATATAAATATTACATTAGGTACTCTGCAGATTTTCGGTGAGTTGTTCTTTTATATATTCATTGCATGTACTTGTTTCTGTAGAGATATCACTTGTTTCTTTTCTATTCAATACAGTCCACTTTACATCAAAATTATTGATTACCAATTTAAAATCAATATAAATTCTTAAAGTTGAACCTTAGAGTTACACTGGTCCTCCGGCCGGATTTTATTGGCTATTTTTTATTCAAATATTTGGCAAGCACTTATCCAATTTTATTGTAAATCGTTTGTGCATGCTAGGGTTCAAACCTGTTTGTACATTATGAATTGAGCCGATCAAGTTGGTTCACTCTTATCTCTATTGTCCGATCGGAACCGTTACTTTGCAATGCTGATAACGTTATCGCTTAGCTTGCTTCGTCTATTGAGCTTTCTCTGTTCAATTTGTACTAACATTATCATTTTGCTTGCTTGAATCATCAATGAAAATCGTTCATTGTTGCATTCGTAATTTTATTCGAAAATTAGTAAATGAAAATCATTAAGACCTTTCCAATATCCAATCATGAGTGAAAAGAAGTTAAAGCTCAAACGAGCTAAACTTGAGCAATATTTCTATCGTATTCAACGTACTTTCGAATTGTCGAAAAAGGCTTTAAAAGAAGAAGCTAGTGCTAAACAATTTCTAATTCTCTATAGTTCCACTCTTAAAACTGTTCAGGATTATGAAGCTGTTGAAATGGAAATACAGGAGCTTGAAATGGAAAAAGACCCGGAATTTGTACCCAAATTTAGTAGTTCACATATGGAAATGTTCGAACATATGGAAGCAATTGCTAGTGAATTGAAAAAACGCAGTCAGGTTGTACCTAGTGTTTCTACCCCGGCTCAACCTGTATCTTCCAATAAGGATTCGTCTAATATTTTACCGAAAATTGAAATTCCTGTGTTCGACGGAGATCAATCAAAATGGGCGGTATTCTACGAAATGTTTAAATGCATGATTCATGACAACAAATCGATTCCAAATCAACAAAAGGTCCAATATCTGGTGTCCAAACTATCTGGAGAAGCGGCTAATATTTCACGTCATCTACCACCTATTGCTAATAATTATGAAATTATTTGGGATGCATTAATTAAGCGGTTCAATGACCCCCGCTCACTCTCAAATGTGTACTTGAAACAAATTTTCGAATTCAATTGTCTAAAATCTGAGTCTCGTGCAGGTTTAGTTTCTATAGTCGATCAGTTCTGTGGTTCAATTACTGCTTTAAAACGCCTACGAGGTGAAGATGTATCTGATGCAATATTTCTGTTCCAAGCGTTGAAAATTTTAGATCCTGTTTCTCGAAAGGCATTTGAAGCTTCAGTTCATACTAAGGATGATCCCACATATACTGATTTTGTTTCATTCATCGAAAGGCAGATTAAATCGTTACCGCATGACGAATCGTCTAAACAATGCAAGCCAGTAGTGAAACCAATACCAAAATCCAAAGTGTTGGTTGTTCAATCGAATTCGCAAGTGACCAAATCACCGGTAAAAATATCAGAATGTCTGAAATGTTCGATGACAAATCATAAATTGATCAATTGTCGTCTTTTTCGTCAGTTATCACCTTGGGACCGTTTTCGTTTTGTAAGGAGAAGGGTTGCTGTTGAAATGTTTCTCGCCAGCCCATCGTAGTAAAGATTGTACTTCTTCCAACTGCGAGGAATGTAGTCAGAAGCATAATTCGCTTTTACATTTCGGAAATGCTTCAAATTCGTCATCAAATTCGGATGCGAAAAAGGTAGAAAATAATACTATTACCTGTTGTTCTATCGATTCGAAGTCGGCACCGTATAGTGTTCTACTATCAACTGCTCAAGTCGAGGTACCTGATAAGAGAGGTAGATTGCACAAAATAAGAGTTTTAGTTGATTCAGCTAGTCAAAGTCATTTCATTACTCGTAAACTTTGTCGTAAATTGCAACTATCGATTTCTCCTTTCCAATTAATTGTGAATGGTTTTGGCGGAAATTCGCAATCAGTTTTTGGTCGTACTTTTGTCACGCTTCAATCTCGACTCGATTCTAGTGTTAAATTTTCCATTGAACCATTAGTTGTCGAAAAAATCATGGAACAGCTTCCCACTAGTAAAATTGATAATTCTAAATTATCAAATTTGTTTGGTCTTCGACTTGCTGATGAAAGTTATCACATTCCCAGCGAAATTGACGCTATTATAGGAGCTGAATTAGTGCCCCATATTTTCCGAAATGGTCGTGTGGAAATTGATTCGAATTATTTGATGGCCTTGGAAAGTGTTTTCGGTTATATTTTGATGGGTAGAGCCCCTATTTTAACTCAATCTTCAGAAAATTCAACGTGTTTGATGACTTGTCTAACATCACCGTTGGATAAGTTAGTTCGAAAATTTTGGAAGTGGAAAGCGTTCCAGATGTAGGAAAACAACTCACTGCTGATGAGTTGGAATGCGAGAAGGATTTTGCATCGTCCGTTCGTCGTGAAAATTCGGGTAGATTCGTTGTCTCATTATCGTTTTCAAAATCCCCTGATTGTCTTGGTGATTCTTATGCTATGTCAGAACGTCGACTCATCAGTTTGGAGAAACGACTGGCACGTGATCCAAACATGCGTTTAGTGTATCACGATGTCCTCTTGGATTATCTCAAACAAGGACACATGGAATTGATAAAAAATCAGAGTGATAAAAGTGGTTATTTTATACCTCATCATGCTGTAATCAAAACTCAGAGTCAATCAACGCCTTTGCGTATTGTCTTTGACGCAGGCGCGAAAACTACTACTGGAGTATCATTGAATGATATACTTCATATCGGCCCCAAGTTGCAAACGGATATTTTCGTTCTGTTAGTCAATTTTCGGTTATTTTCTATCGCTGTAACTGCTGATATAAAGCAGATGTATAGACAGATTCTTGTCGATGAATCGTGTCGCAAATTTCAGCGTTTGTTATGGAGATTTTCGTCCAATGATCCCATACAAATTTTTGAATTAAAAACTGTCGTATTTGGTCTGAGTGAGTCACCGTTTCTAGCTCTCAGAACTGTCCATCAACTTGTTCAAGAAGAAGGTGAAAATTTCCCTGATGCTAAAGCTCGTATTCCGAGTGACATGTTTATGGATGATTTGGTGACAAGTGTGTCTTCTTTAGGTGAAGCAAATCGTCTTTGTAGTCAGGCTAAAGAATTGTTCGAGAGAGGCGGATTCGAACTTACTAAATGGAGTTCCAATTCACCTGAATTGATGAATGATTTCTCGGAAGATGAAAAATCGGCCTTGTCTAAAGATTTCGAGATGGGAAATTTGTTGGCTGTCCTAGGTTTGAAATGGCAACCTGGTAGTGATTCGTTTTGTTTTTCAGTGAATCCTAATCAGTCTGTTCCTACCAAACGTCACATTTTATCGGTAGTAGCACGCATTTTCGATCCTTTGGGACTCTTGTCACCCCTAACTTTGTTTCTTAAATGTTTAATTAAACAATTATGGAATGCTGGTCTTGATTGGGACGATTCAGTACCTCCCTCTATTGCGCTTCAATGGGAGACATGTCAGAAGGAGTTCCCTTTATTGTCCAATCTCTTCATACCACGTCATTTAGGAGTGATGAATGATTCGAAAATTACTGTCATTGGTTCTGTGATGCATCGACTTTAGGTTATGGTGGTGTGATCTACATAAAATCTCAAATGGATATGCAACCTGCAACTATCACATTGTTGTGCGCTAAATCAAAAGTCGCGCCATCTAAGACTTTATCCATACCTAGGCTTGAATTATGCGCGGCGCTCTTGCTCGCTGAATTAATACAGGTTGTTGTCTCTGTTTTGAGCCTTCGTTGTCACGTGACTCGCGTTGTTGCATTATCGGATTCTACTGTTGTCTTACATTGGATCAGGGGCTGTCCATCTAGATGGCAATCTTTCGTCGCTAATCGAGTTACGAAAATTCAAGACTGTCCTATCACAACGACTGGTTACACGTGGCAGGAAATTCAAACCCAGCTGATCCCATTTCGAGAGGTTTATCCCCTTCTGAAATAATTAATCATGATTTGTGGTGGTCTGGCCCCTCTTGGCTAATGTTAGAAGAGAGTGATTGGCCCGTCAAGGTCGATCTGGAACCTATAGAGTGTCTACCTGAGGTCAAGGTTCACTCAATTGTCACTGTAGTACAGTCGGAAAATTCATCTATTAATTCGATTCCTTTTAATTGCTCGTTGTTCCAACTACCAACGTCTATTGCGTATCATGGTGTTAATATTGAAAGTACTTCGTCTATTGCCTAAACCTCATGAATTAGATTTCGATTTGGCGGAAAAACATTTGTGTAAAGTTGTACAAAAAATTCATTTTTCGAAAGAATTACTGGAATTGAAAGCTGGGAAAGAATGTACTTCTCATCTTCAACAACTGTCACCCTTTCTTGATCATGATATTATTCGTGTGGGTGGACGTTTACAAAATTCTGAGTTGAATTATGACAGCTGTCATCCGATTATATTACCGAAAAATGATCCATTGGTCACGCTTTTGATTGATTATTTTCATGAAAAGCACTGTCACGCTGGACCTCATTTATTGGCGTCTATTTTGAGACAAAAAATTGGATTTTATCAGCCCGTGTCCTTATAAGGAGTCATGTACGAAAATGTAACAAGTGTTTTCACTATCGTCCCACTCTTACACCGCCGAAAATGGGCAATCTGCCAGCCTGTAGAACTCTGTCGTCTAAACCATTCGTCCAATGTGGAGTTGATTATGGTGGACCCATTCGAATCACCATGGCCAGGCGTCGGAATCCTTTCATATTTAAATCGTACATTTGTCTTTTGTCTGTATGGCAACTAAAGCCGTTCACATTGAATTAGTTTCGGACTTATCGACCCAAATGTTCTTATCAGCTTTTCGCCGTTTCCTTGCTCGACGAGGTCCTTGTAAGGTCATGTATTCCGATAATGGTACCAACTTCGTCGGCGCCTATGATGAGCTAATAAAATTGTCACGGATGCTGAACTCCAAGGAATATCAAAACCTGCTCCAGAATGAACTTGCTGATCATAGCATTGAGTGGAATTTCATCCCGCCAGGTTCACCTCACTTCGGCGGTCTTTGGGAGGCGAATATAAAATCAGTAAAGTCACACCTGTTTCGAGTTATTGGTAACCAGTTGTTGACTTACGAAGAATTGAACACTGTCTTAGTTCAAATTGAGGCTGTACTTAACTCACGCCCGTTATGTCAAATGAGCGCGGATCCGAGTGAACCCCTCGCCCTCACACCGGCTCATTTTCTCACTTTGACACCTCTTAAGTACCTTCCTATGTTAAATGTGGAAGATCGTCCAATGAATCGATTGGATCGGTTTGAATTAGTCAATCAAATGGTTCAGTCTTTCTGGAGTCGTTGGCGCAAAGAATACTTACATGAATTACAAGTGTGAAATGGTGTAAGGATTCCACCCCTCTCACGGTTGGTACAATCGTCCTAGTGGATCAACCAAATGTCGCACCGTTGAAATGGCCTCTGGGGGTGATTGAGGAAGTATTTCCCGGTGCTGACGGTGTCGTTCGAGTGGCTATGGTGCGGTGCGCCAATGGTCGCTTCAAAAGGCCGGCTACAAAGTTGTATCCGTTGCCTACTCATAATTTTCCTTTGCATTTTTTGTTTTATTCTCGTTTTGTTTTATTTTTATTTCTTTCGTCGTTTATTCATTGTTTTTTCGTTTCTTTGTTCTCTAGCCTTGTCTGAAAATAGCTTTTCAGCCGGGGGGGATGTTGGAGCCAGCTCTAGTTTTCATTTTTCGTTTTTGAATTGGACGCGCGCTCCTCGTTCAGTTCGTATTTCTTTCACTTGAGTGCGTCGCGCTCACTAGCCGGTAGCTTTTTCTTTCAGTTCAGTCTCGCTTCGTAATAGCTTGCCTCGAGTCGGGGATTGATAATTATTATTCGTCGATCATTCCCAGAAGAAAATCGTTCTTCAAATATTATTTTTTCGTTAATGTTAAATCGTACACCATAAACCTACGTTTGGAAGAGTGTTTGCCAAACTCCTTTAGTTGAAAGTTTTAAACTATTATTTTTCGATTGGAAAGTTCACCGATCTATAGTCTTTAAAGACATTGTAAATATCTCGTCAGAAATATATGTGCAACGTTATATGATGGAAGCCGAATTTACCAACAGTAGATGACAATTAAGCTTGCCTTTTCACCATCCTTGATTCATCTCCTACCTCGGGGACACCTGAATACCTTACCTGGGAGTTGTAAGCTTAATAATATAAATATTACATTAGGTACTCTGCAGATTTTCGGTGAGTTGTTCTTTTATATATTCATTGCATGTACTTGTTTCTGTAGAGATATCACTTGTTTCTTTTCTATTCAATACAGTCCACTTTACATCAAAATTATTGATTACCAATTTAAAATCAATATAAATTTCTTAAAGTTGAACTTAGAGTTTACAAGGTCTAAAACTTATATATTCAAATGATAACTTTCGAAGGATAGTATAATCAAGCATAACATAACCTCAGAACACAACACTAAAGTGATAACTGTATATTTGAGGCAAACATAATAAAATAAAGGAAAGCCTCTTGAATTTATCATTGCTAAAAATAGGATGATTATTATTTTAGGCAAACACATTCCAGGGTTATGCTGGTACATATAAATTTAAATGTGTAACAAAACTTTTTATTTAGCCTAGTAATTGAAGTCACCACAAACTAATCTACACTTGTCTCATTATAATGAACTTAATATCAATAATATATGACTGTTGATTGATAGATTAGATGACTAAAGGCTAGATAAATTTTAATGGAATACCTAGTGAGCATTATTATGAGATATCTTTATTTTAGACTTCAAATAATTGAATAGTTTTGAATTGAAGTAGCCTATAGTAGTACAATTAATTGCTTCTATTAGAATTTATTCAGTTGTTTTCTGGACCGGCAGGCTTCATTTTGACTTTTTCCAGCAAGCAATGATTCATTTATTTATATTAACAGCTTTATATCTTATTCCAATTCAGAAGAACTATCGGTGTAGTCCTCTCATTTCAGTAATATATTTATATAATAAGAGAGAGTGAGACTGTGTGTTTTTTCTATTTTCCAGTCAAAAAATATTATTTAATATGTTTAATTATAAGTAAACTTTTGTTTCATCTCTGATAGGAGCTGTAGTGATGAAATTTTCCATACAAATGAAAAAGACATGGAAGCAGTAATCAAACACTGGCTGAAGTCTTCAAAAACTCGGTTACCAGCCAAGAGAAATCTAAGTAAGTCTCAATTTGATAAATTTAAAAAAGAATATGAAGTCAAACAATTTTTACTTTCCTTGCCCTATTACCATAGGTGAGGAAAGTATTGCTTTCCGAAAAAAATTAAGGTACCCCAATTTCTAAATTTCTATACGTCTCAAGGTCCCTGAGTCCAAAAAACTGGTTTTGGGTATTGGTCTGTATGTGTGTGTGTATGAGTGTATGTGCATCTGTGTACACGATATCTCATCTCCCATTAACGGAATGACTTGAAATTTGGAACTTAAGGTCCTTTCACTATAAGGATCCGACACGAACAATTTGGATCAAATGCATTCAAGATGGCGGCTGAAATGGCGAAAATGTTGTCAAAAACAGGGTTTTTCGTGATTTTCTCAGAAACGGCTCCAACGATTTTGATCAAATTCATACCTAAAATAGTCATCGATAAGCTCTATCAACTGCCACAAGTCCCATATCTGTAAAAATTTCAGGAGCACCGCCCCATCAATGCAGATATATTCTCAATTATCAGGCTTCAGATACAATTGAAACAAAAAAAATCAAGTGGAGTAGATTGAGCATGAAAATCTCTACAATCAATGTTCAGTGACATTTTCACCTAAAATTGAAATAAGCTTTAAATTCGAGAAAATGTGATTATTCAATTATTGCAAATATTGTTGATTCTATTAAATCATTCACTATGAAGAGATAGCAGACCTCATGTGTGTCTCCAGCGTTATTGTCCTGTCACCAGCTGTGCTCAAATCTTTGAATAGTAGACTTGAGATGTGCGGGAAAACTAGCGTCAGGTGATCAATTTTCATAACGGCAAGGAATGTTGTGTGAGTGCGCCACACCAGATTTTTTTCTATGGGTGATGTCCACATGAGCTCTAGTCTTGTGCTAATCATTATAGTTAGTAATCATACCGGCTGAGTCATATGTATGGGAACCTTTCAATAAATTAGAGACTGTTGTAGATATAATACTGTAGCTTTCAGGATATGTTACTGGTCTAATACTCTAACTTTTGACGTACGGTACAACTGAATTTCAACCCCTTCATAAGGGTGTGACTAGGTTCAGAATGTATAATATGGTGACTTGAGAGTTTTAACTCGAATATTTCAATGTAAATGCCTATGTGTGGTACATTATTTTAAAGGGCTTTTGAAACAATTAAGGATTTGGTTTTGAGGTACATTTGCATCTTCATTATTAGAAAACCAGATATCTTTGTAATGCTGTATCCAGTCATCATCTGAAATCATACTTAATGCAGCATTGTCTTTATCAGTCGTATTCAAAGATTTCATTATCTTATAAGCGCATTGCTGCCTTCCATGAATATCACTCTCTATAACACTAATAAACTTCTCCCAGGACTCCTGTTGAGCCTCTCTCACTACTTGCTTCGCAATATTTCTTAATTCTATAGATAAATCTATGAATATCACATAATTCTAAACAACGTAGAGGTTAAATAAAACTTTCAAAACAGTTTTAAAGTTTAATGAAGTTTTATTGAAAATAAGAGATATGATATTTGTAAACTTGTATTCTTTATCAGTGAGTTTGGCAATTGATGACATGTCTATGTATCACTTTGGAGCTTTCGGCGTTTCTTTCAGGCATTTCTCAAAATGTTAAGGGATATACGTGATGTAGAAAATTATGTTTGACACATCATCACATCCGAACTACTGGACTGATTGATTTGAAATTCTGCAAAAAGATTCTCATTAACGAGGATGGTTACAGGCCTATTTTCAAATTTCGAATTTTTTATTACATCAAGTTTTCATTTCGCAAAGTTTTAAAATGGACCCTGCGAAGCACGGGTTACCTACTAGTCTGCTATAAGCTAAACTCAAAGTTTATTACAACCTCACTTTTGCTACCAATATGACCAAAACAAATATGACTGCCGTTTCAACAGAGTTAGCTAGAGTTAGTGAACTCAGACTTGCAAGGGCTTGGCTAATGGTAGAAGTGTTATGTCTATTTTCTAAATAATTGAAATTTAGATGTTTTGTTTTACATCTGAATTTTTTTTATAAAATTTATCGATGTCATAGAACATCTGTGAAGAATAGATTTCAATCTTTCTTTCCAATTGTGTTAAATATTTCATTTAATTATAAAAGCCATAAGCCTGCCTTGAAACCTGTAAATGAAAGATAAGTATTCTTAGTTTATAAGCAAAATAGACCCTTGCAAAACACGGGTTACTACTAGTCTGCTATACTAACTCAAAGTTTATTAAAACATCACTTTGCTACCAAATATGACTGCCGTTTTAACAGAGTAAGCTAGAGTTAGCGGACTCAGACTTGCACTATCTGCTATCTTTTGTGCTAATTTCTTCTAACGTGCTACTATAGCATTGAGTTAACACAGACTTGGCAATAGCAGGAGTGAGCGAATAGCTCGACTTGGCCAGCTAAATCCAACATTGTAAATACCACTTCTGTAATCCAAATTGAGGTTTGAAGCAGTTTTGAGCATATACCTGTTGTTTTTACCTGTTTGCATATGAATAAATGATCTGACTTTTTGTGAAATGGTTCTAAATATTAAAAGTTATTCAATGAAAATGCCAATATAAGAAGGGTATTTCTATCTCTTGACCTAGAATATCAGAGATGAATAGTTGGAAGCAACAAACCATTGGGAGCAAAATTGTTTGGTTCCTCAAGAAAGTCAAACATAGGGTGTGTGCATAGGTGTGCAGGTTAGACCAGGGCCTAGGATATGCAGGTTATGACATGCATAAGGGTATGCACAAGTGAGGAAATCAGGAGCAAGTGAGGGTGTCACTAGCTCGAGTGGGACTCCTCAGTCCTCAACATGTAGCTGAGAGGAAGCACAGCTGTCCGGAACTGCAGAAGCATGGCTGACTGGCTGGGAGGAAGCGTGACTTGTTTGGAACTGCAGACATGTTTCTGGTATCTTCCCCAAAAACGCAGCAGGGAAGAAGCATGGCTGTCCGGAACTGCAGAAGCATGGCTATCTGGCAGGGAGGAAGTGTGTCTGTCCTGAAGTATGGCTGAGCACAGTATTGTTTGATTTAGGTGTTTGAGACATCGTTGGTGGGGACGGGATGGAGCCTGCGAGGTTGAGAATAAAATGCTGCTATATCTAATGGTTTAAGTTTCATTAGGAATCTGAACAATCCCGATTGTTGATTATTTGCAAATAATAAATGAATCATGAACTTACCACAGTGTAGAACCATTGTTTTTCTGTAATTGATTATTACTAGTGGTATCTGCAAAGACGTAGGATAGGCAATTGAAAAGATGGAACACAAACCCCAGTGCGGGAAATACCTTCATAGCTAACAGTTAGTTGCTTTCAAACTGCAACGGTTGTTCACAGATACTATTCTTTTTTCAAGTGTTTGTCAATCGTCTGTCGACAGTCTGTCATGGTTAACAGAAAAGTCTTACCACTACAAACAACATCTGATAGAATTATATTGAATTTTCCAATAATACAAACAATCATACATATGTTTGGTAATTTGGTAATTTTAACCTATTTTCTTGTACCTCAGTAGCAGATGGAGATTAACCTCCATCGTATGGCAACAGTTATGATATCCTCTCTTCTCACATTTAAAGCATTTACTAAAGCGGAATAAAACTGAAATATGCTACTGGAACAGAAGGTTCCAGCGCAAAATTCTACCAAGCCTAAAGCAAGCATAAAGGACCTGATTAACACAAAAGTTACAGAGTCTACATTTTGTAGGTGTACTGCTTATAACAAAGGACAGATGCTGAGTGAAGACCTACCTGCTCACTCGCCTAGTCAAGGACAGCTGTGATCGGCCATAATTAATTCTCAGTTATTGCAACCTAACCAAAGTCAACTGTGATTGGCAGTTGGAAATTTTAAATAATCTTTCACCAGAATTTCCGCCAATAGAATGAAAAGCAAAATACATTCTCCACCAAGTGACAGCTGTTTTCCAAATTCCTTACCATATAAGGAATTGATTGATAATCAATAGAACACAAATTCCTCGCCTTATATGGTCATGCTCCAGGCTGATGCTAAGGGAAAAGAGACTTTTTTCCTAGTAGCATATCTTCTACTCCCATACTAACAAAGTCGACACAACAAAATGCAGAAAGCAAAGCAGCAAAATAAATATTTGCTAGAGCTCATTCAAAAAATATAATAGACCCAGTTCATTAATGGATGAATAAGCACAGTGGGAAGTTGCCCAGGGAAGATCATTGATAGGGGCGCACAGTAGAGCTAAATTATTTCCAAATCTTTCAGGTCTTGTCTTATACCAATACACTAAAGTAAACCAAACATTCGAAAAAGTACTATAACATTCTACTAAAATTATGAACTGTATATTAATGACAAATAATAAGAAAACAAGATTGACTAGGCTTCAGAAAGAGGGCTGAAATGAGCCATTGCTGAAACTCACAGTAGACCAGGCCCTGTAGTTAGATTCAGGGATCTGTTCTACTATATAGTAGGAACTACTGTATAGTAGATCTGTTCTATTATAAACTAAGAACACAAATCGATAGAATCTGTTTCAAAACTTGTTCGATAATAGATCACTCACCAAAGAATTTTGCACAAGCAAACCTGCTATAGACAGAAAATGTAGAAACAAGTTCATCTTTCTGTAGCAATGGTAAACCTATAGCTTTCGGTGTGGGTTCAACTGATAGAGTGGAAGAACAAATACTTATGAAGAGATACTGTGAGTGGGAGCAAACAATATTCAGGATCTGCAATATTTGATCTCCAATTATTCAACAGCACCTTAGACAATACCAATTTGATTTTAACACAAGGTTGACGAGAAATTGGTTTTTGATTACAATTAACCATTTGTTTATCTTGCGTTCAAGTTTGTATGATACTAGTAGTTCTGTGAACAGTAGACCTTACACCACAAACCACCACCATAAACGACAGACTCCTCTAATCATGTCAACTGGTCAGCCAGAGTTCAAAGCAGAGAGAGGTCGAGCGGAAATGATATGTTTCTTGAGTTATTAATAGTATGCCCCATTGCAATAATTATTCTATAGTCTGATTTTTCCAATTTTCAAACATGATGTTCAATTCAATATTATCAGTAAAAACTCCGCGAATAATCTATGAATTGTGTGACGATTTTTAACTGTCAAGAAACCCCTAATAAATAATCTAACTAAATATCGTTTCTCTACTTAGGGTAACCATCCACTGGATCTGTATTCAACCTTTCCGTTTGGCCATTGGATCTTACGAATCTGCCGGCCATTATTCGGTCGAATATGGTCGTCCATTGGAACCGTTTACTTCAGTCTAGTTCAGTAGTTGGCTGGTTGCCAATTATTGAATTAACTATCATAGCCACAAAATTTTTTCATAAACAATGATTATATTGAGATTTTGAAAAATGAATAAACAAATATCAACTGAATTTGTTATTCATCACAATAATCTTACTTCAAGATCCTATTTGTTCAGCAATCTTTGTCCACAGACTACTTTGAACATCACGACGATGATATCTTTTGTCTTGAATATCCCACAATGGAACATGCTCTTGAACCAAACTTATCAATTTCTCATTGTCCATAGTTACAGCTTTATAAAAAAGAACAACTTCAAAAATAAATAAACAAGACTGTGAAACAATTTCAGCTAAGAAACACTGGTGTATCTGGGTTCTGGTAGCTTGCAGAGAGCAAGTGTATGAATGAAAATAGTTATTTGTATCCAGACACAACATAAAGGTGGTTTGTTGGAAAAAGGAGGACCACTGCATTTGTACATAAAATGCGGAAAAATTATTGACATATAAAAGGTTGATAAAGGTAAATAGATAAGATAAAATAATAGTCTGATAGAGGTTGACAAAAAAAGGTTTATATATAGTCTCAAAAGATTTGACACAGTAGTCAAGAGTAGTTATAATTTGACAGTTTGAACGCACTTCTTTGCTCAAAATCCCCCTCCCCCCTCACCCCCTCTCCCATCCCACCTTCCCCAGGCCCCTCCCCGCAGGGTGGGGGGTGTTCTAAGAATAGATTTTCCTCCTCCCACACCACTCTCTCGCTCCCTCTCACATCTGCTTGGTTATGTCGAGTGAGTAAACGTGTGTCAGTTCAGCTCCGTCTTCTAACAGATATTTCGTAGGGTTATACAGTTCAATTCACTTCAAATTATACATCTAGTTATTCAGTTTCTCGAGCTAAATTCAATGGTAAAATTATATTTTTGATTAACTTACACTCTTTTTATTTATCTTGAAAAACATTCCTAATTCTTCAGTCTACTTTCTCGCCTGTAAAAATGTAAATCCACCTAACGGTACACGATGGTTCAACCAAACAGAGGCATGCCAAAGAATGAGGTCAATGCTCTGAAGCCAGGGCCAGCTATTTCTGGATCACTGTCTGAAGAGACCCTCCGAATTATTTGACAGCAAATCGAGGAATCTGTGCATCATGCCGTTTCTATGGCTGTGAAGTCTATTTTTGAGGAACTTCAGGCATTGAAGGAGGAGAACGAATAGCTGCACGATAAAATTCGTGAGCTAGAGGTGTCTTGTCACCTGAAGGTCGACGACCTCAAGCAATACGGGCGCCGATATTCAATACATATTTTTGGGATCCTGGAGAGCGACAAAGAAGACATGGACCTGCTGGCACTTGATGTCTTCAACAAGAAGCTGAACGTGCCTGTGACTCTGGCAGATGTCAACCGCTCACATCGCGTTGGAAGGCGTCAACCACCTTAACAAGGGCAAGCGAAACCTAAGGACCGACCCATCATAGTTTGACTCTGCAGCTACCGGACCAGGAAGATGATCTTCGACGCTAAGATAAAGCTGAAGGGTTCCGGCGTCACCATTCACGAGGATCTGACTGCAGAGCGTCTCAAGATCCTCAATGCTGCAGCCGACCGTCATGGGCATAGGAATGTCTGGTCATCAGACGGGAGGATCAAGATCTCTATTGGCAAGGGAGGATCCAAGAGGGTCCACACAGTTAAGAGGATGACCGACCTTTAAAAAATAAAGGTAAATTAAATCATTGCAGGATTCGATGACTAAGGTGCCCTTCACTACAATAATAGGAAATTTGTATTAATACATTTCACAGTAGATATACCTTGGCATTTTTCATGAGCTGGCTTTCTGTTCTATAAATGAATCTTCCCACTGCTATTTATGATTATATATGAGGTAATTATTTCAAACTAAGGAGATCCACATTTGTCAATACTGATTAATAATTTATCTTGATATTAATTCCCAAAACTACGTTCAATGCATTAACTACTATACTCCAGAGGGTACTTAGAGAATCATTATTTCTATTCTTACTAATAATTATTATATCTCTTACCAAAATTATTTCCATAATTATTAATTTTCGAAATGGTGAATTTCAAATAAATTGGATGATTAACATACGTTATAGATATGAATGTAATCTATAGGTAAAGGGAGTAATCTCTTCTATATTAGGTGTACATAATGATATCTTCCACTGTTGCCACAGCTTGAACAATAGAAGCTAATGTGTGGAGAATTATTGATAGAACAGAGAGGTGGGTAGTCTGTATATGCTTATATAGGGGCTGTGTTTCATTTAATGTTATCTTAGAAATTCATCACTAGAATATAACAGTTCTCAATTTACTACTTTTATTGCTATTGCAACTCCTAATAGTTAATTATACTTCTAATACTATATAATATTTTTCACACTTCACTGTTCAATCCTATTCAAAACTCATCTAAAATAATCTAGCACTTTCTCCATTGTCTCCTCTACTTCTTATTTTTCTTTCTCATTTCTCTTCTTGATCTTATATTTATAATGATTACTTGAATATTGTTCTTTGAGATGATGATTATTATTCTTTTCTATTCTTCCTCTTCTTCGTCTTCTTCTTCTCCTTCTTCTTCTTCTTCTTCTTCTTCTTCTTCTTCTTCTTCTTCTTCTTCTTCTTCTTCTTCTCTTTCTTTTTCATTTCTTCTTCTTCTTCTCTCCTTGATTAATTAAGAGAACACAATACGATATTCTATTTCTTATTCTATAGTTCAGTTTCATAAGTTCTTCTCAATTTGTGCACATTCCTTCTTCCTCTTCTTTTCTTCCCTATTATTATTATTATTATTTTCCCTGTGATTTTTCCACTAGCTATCCAGCATGTTCAAATGTTTATTCCTCTTTCTATATCTATTTATCTTTCTACCTTTTCTCTTTCTATCTGATTAACTTCTACTAATATCCATATTATATTATAATATCCATATATTTATCCATATAATATTCGATTCTTTCCCACATTAAATCATACTATTCCTCTTCAATTTTATGCGAATATTATTCATTATCTGTTGTATTATGTATCTTTTCTCCATTGATAACTTTCTTCAAAGCTTTTTCGTTTTTCTGCTGGCTTTTTCTTCTCTTTTTCAGTTTTACTGGATCCCATTTCGCTCTATCTCCACCATGAACATGATCTTCCACTACTGGATTCCATCTCTCTCTATCTCCACTTGGACTCAATTTTCCACCACTGGATTCCATCTCTCTCTGTCTCCACTTGGACTCAATATTCCACAACTGCATTCCTTCTCGCTCTACCTCCACTTGGTCCCGATTCTTCCACTACTGGATACCTACTCGCTCTATCTCCACTTGGACCAGATCTCCCACTACCAGTTCTTCCTTAATCTTCATCTTATTCACCATTAGGATTATTCATCACCAGAGCTCCACTCATCTACATCTTATTGTGTTTAGTGAATTTTTTGAACTAGTGCTTAAAATAGTGAAGGGAGCCGAACTGTCAAGGCATACTGAATGCACTCGAATCAAGAGACTTTTCCATCTAGGTTAAGTTTTATCAGTTTCATCCCCATTTTCCCCGTCATGTGTTGTTCTGAGGTCGGTTCACGATTGGTCTGCTGCTTCCATGATGCCTCTCACTGACACGTCAGCTTGCTCGCCCTCAAGTAGGTATGATTATTTCAATAATAGTAATAATGATGCAGGTATGTTTCTAGCAAATAAGCTCCACTCTCTCAAAAAACTTTTCAAGGCTGCTCACCTTAACTTACAATCCCTCAGTTGCCACATTGATGAACTCAGAGCAATCTTCCATTTTCAGGACTTCAATATAATGACAAATCGTAACTTCGACTACTTTCAACTGACTACAATTTTCCAATGCCTAAACATGACTATTTACCTCTCGATCCAACTCATCATACTAATGAATCAGACACACTCATTGACCTTCTCATTGTTAGTGATCCCAATGAGGTTGTTCGAGCAGGCCAAATCTCAGTCCCAGCTATTTCTAGACATGATTTGATCTACTGTGTACTTTCCCATAAGATACCCAAGCCAGAACAGAGAATTATCACTTATAGAGACTTCAAAAACTTCGATGAAGCCACCTTCCTGACTGATGTGGCTCAAACTCCATGGCATCGAATTGAAGCATTACCCTCAGTTGATGACATGGTCAAGACTTTCGAGAATTGGACTTTGACTTTGTATGACAAACATGCACCTTATGTGACAAGGAGGATTAATAGAAAATGACGAGTACCGTGGATGACTGAAGACATAGTTAAGATGATGGGACATAGATACAAAGCACATAGAAAATTCAAAAAGACATTTGACTTGGACAGTTTGATAGAGTATAGGAGCCTTAGAAATTGGGTTAAACAGGAATTACAGAACTCAAAGATTAGGTACTTGAATTTGTTTATGACAAACAATAGACAAGACTCTAAATTACTTTGGCAGGGAATAAAAGAATTCGGGCTTGGCAAACAGAAATCGAATCCACAAATTGACTTACCATTGAATAATGAAAATGACATTTTTGTTTCACACTCTAACCAACGCAATGAAGTTGTCATTGCTAATCATATCGATGATCTTGAAGAGCAGGTTACAAACTTAGATTTACCAATCACTGATCAATTTTGTTCCCACCCAATCTCAGAAGAAGACACTTTCTGAGCAATTCAATGTATTCATAGTAATGCTATGGGTGTAGACAAAATTCCTATTAAATTTATCAAAGAGATGTTATTTGCTGTTTTACAAACCATTACATACATTTTCAACAAGTCACTTGAAGAAGGCATTTTCCCTGAAAACTGGAAGTTTGCTCTGGTTTGCCCTCTAAATAAAGTTCCATCACCCAATAAAGTTGAGGATTCTAGACCAATCAGTATTTTACCTGCATTGTCCAAAGTGCTAGAAAGACTCATTCATGCTCAAGTTGTAAAATTTCTAGACAACAATAGTAAGCTTCATAACTTTCAATCAGGCTTTAGAAAATTCCATTCAACTGAGACAGCTCTGCTTTGTGTCACTGATGATATAAGGTTAGCTATGGACCAAAGAAAATGCACCATCCTCACCCTATTTGATTTTTCTAAAGCATTCGATACTGTTGATCATACAGTCCTTCTGAATAAGTTGGCTATTCTTGGTTTCAGTCACAACTCGTTAGTTTGGTTTAAATCCTATCTATTAGGTAGGAAACAATGTGTATCTGTCGGTGACAAAAAGTCAATTTTGGAAAAACGTTATGCATGGAGTACCACAAGGTTCAATTTTAGGCCTTCTCCTCTTCACTTTGTATGCTAATGACCTTTCTTCCATTATCAAATTCTCCAGTTTCCATACTTATGCAGACGACCTTCAAATCTATTTAAGCTGTCCCATAACAAAAATTAATGAAACAGTTGGAATAATGAATCAGGATATCAATTCGATAGTGGAATGGACAAAGAAAAATGGCCTTAAGCTTAATCCCATCAAAATACAACCCATTATAATTGGATATTCTCGTCTTATAAACAATATTGACCTTAAATCGATTCACAAAATTAGTGTAGATGGTGATGACATTCCTTACTTTAGCTCGGTTAAAAATTTAGGCATAACTATGAATAATAATCTTGTTTGATCATAACAAGTGAACAAAATTTGTAAAAAGGTATTCTCAGCCATGCATGCATTGAAGAAAATGCATGATATTCTCCCTAGAAACATTAAATTATTATTGGTTCAATCTCTCATCTTCCCACATTTAATGTATTGTAATTCTGTTCTTAATGATATGCAAGTCACTCTGAATGATAAACTACAGCGTTGCCAAAATTATTGTCTACGTTTTGTCTACTCTCTCCAATGCCATGATCATATCACCCCAGCCCACATTGCTAGTTCAACATTAAAGCTTCCCAATCAGAGGCTTTTTCGAATAGTCAAGCTTGTTAGAGATATCTTGAAATACAGTAATCCGAACTATTTTGAAGATGATTTAAAATTTGTCTCTGAAGGTAGGAGGATAGAGGCTTCACATACTAGAACCGGAGAAAGTACTTTAAGAATACCCAATCATTGAACTACTATTTTAACAAAATCCTTCTTAGTCAGTGCCTGTTGTGCATGAAATACACTTCCTGTTTCTATCAGGTCTATCGAGAGCCGAGCGAGCTTCATCCTGACTTTGAAAAAACATATTTTGGAACAAATGACTGAAACTGTCCAGCCCTAGAACGATCACATGACAACCATCCCTCACCCATTCCACCAATATAAACCTTTAAACCATGTTATAGAACGAATTGTATATATATATATATAATATATATATATATATATATATATATATATATATAATATATATATATATATTATATAAACTCATGTTATTTCAATTATCCACTGCATACTGCTGTATATTACTGAAAGTTGATAACCCTGATCCACTTTCAGCCTACTTCATTTTATTAATCAATTATTTGATCTTATCTACCTATATAAAATTATTTTACTTTATCAATTTTCTGTTTTTTTTCTCTTTAATATTCATATTGATTAAAACTTCTACGATATTTCCATTAATAAATAAATCCTTAGTTTTAATAACAAAATTAACGTTTTGGTAGAGAGTTAGTGGGGAGGATGTTTTTAATATTCTTTCCAAAGAATGGACATTGATATGTCCAAAGCTCCGCCAATCCATGTAGATGCATAACAATATGATTATTATCTATAGTTATTATATTACAAATTGCTTTTTCATATCATATACAGTTCAATTATTATTTTCTTATTCTATATTATATAAATTCATCTATTATTTTGCTGTATTGTAAGCTATTGTATATAAGTGTATAAGCCAGTATATATTATAATCTACATAAATAAAGTACTCAATCAATCAATCAATCTCTCACCCTCTCTCTCTCTCTCTCTCTCTCCAATCTAATCTAATCTAATCTCCCTCTCTCTCTCCCCCCCTCTACCAGTGAGGACGATGGTGATGAAGAAGGAGAGAGATATCTCTCACTCTCAAATAGATTTACCCTTCTCCTCCCCCTGTATAGATGAGGAGGGTGGATATCGATTATCAAATATTGGATGAGGGAAAAAATAATTTCCATCTGAGGGAAAAATTCTCTCTCTCTCTCTACATCTAATGCTATACTGACAGATTTAAGTGAATTGAGAAATTCCCTATCTCTCTCTCTCTCTCTCTCTCTCTACATCTATCGCTTAATAATCTAATGCTATACTGACAGATTAAAGTGAATCAAGAAATTCCCTATCTCTCTCACTCTCTCTCTCTCTCTCTCTACATCTATTGCTTAATAATCTAATGCTATACTGTCAGATTAAAGTAAATCCTCATCTCTACAATAATCTAAGTCCTATAATATCCATATTATGCTTGGTTTCCAACTGACAGTCAAGAGTTCAATCAAACTGTTTATCAATATTATGCATGTGTAAGAAATTGAGCTCTTTTGCTGTACAAGCACCCAGTCGTTATTGTTAAAGTGTTTTCTCCAACAATATGTAAGTATAATTTGAATGAGCTATTTCACTCAGGGTGGTATCTTGATACTCAACGCCTATAGTTACCATGAAACTCTCTTAAGAATTTGCGATTCCCACTCACATTCAATTCCCATGAACAAGAATTGAAACTTCTGACATTATCCTCATTCAAAACCACTGAATATTCTTTTGGTAACTTAATAGTGTGTTTGAAGTCACCTTCACTATCAATATCGATAATTTTAAGGTGAATTTCGCCATTATCAGCAAATGTAACCTTTGTTACTACGAACCAATCAAAAGGATAAAATTCATAACCCCAATCAGCTAGTGGATTTGCTTCTACAGAGAACTCATTGGAACTTCTCCAATCGAAATAGTGCGACTTTGTGTGAACTTATCAGGTCAAGTGTTTGGAGAGAAGTGACGCATGTGCTATGCCCCCCTGTGGGTGAATGTTTCCCCAGAGAAGTGATGCCTGTGCTACGCCCCCCTGTGGGTGAATGTTTCCCCCTTCCCAAATTCTATAGATAAGAGCCTTCATATAACTCCTACATCAAAAAAACTGTTACATTCAGTTAATCAATCATAGACACATGAAAAAAAAAATGTATAATGAGTCAGATTTATCATCTTGAAGTAGCACATGTTCATCTCAACAAGAGAACCGTTACATTCAGTTAATCAATCATAGATGCAGATTTTATGTTTTTGGAGACAACACAAAACCTTTATATTGTACTAATCCCATTTTTGTTGATATCATTTCTGCAACCTGATTTTTGGAGAGGTTATGTTGCTTAGCTTCTATCCAATTTATATTAAAACTAACACGTGCATAGCCACTGACGATATCATAAGCTATCTTATGGATGAATTAATTAAGATAATGTATGAATGCGGCCAAACATTGCAGCCTCATAACAGACCCCTCTTCCGAATTTTTAATTGTGTCAGCTATTTCATCACAAATGCTTTCCACAGCGACTTCCATCTTGTTTTTCTTAATAAAATCTCCTATATCATTTATAGTTGCATACTTGTCTGCAATTTGATTAATCAGAGTAGCAATAGCATCTTTTGTAATGAATTGTTCAATACCATCCATAATATTAGCTGTTATTGCACTTGCCATTTCAGATAATCATTTTTCAAACTCTTCCTTTGTTAATGAAAAACTAGTCAATTTCTGCAAAGCAGATTCTAAATATTGCTTATTAATTGGTGATGGCTGTGTTTCATTTACTTTAGTAAAAAATTCTGTACTAAGCTGTTTCAATTTAGTATTGAGGTAGTTTCTGTCCAAGACCTCCAAATTCTTCATTTTATCTGATATGCCTTTCAATTCCTCATCCAAATAACCCTGTATCAACTTTATCGTTGTTAATACTGATCAACTGGGATGAAAAGCTGTCTGTTAAAGTTTTCACTTCTCCTAGAGGGGATTCTAAAGTTAGAGTTCTCTCTGCAATAGCTTTATCAATATTGGCTCTAAAATTTTGTAATGAACTTAGAATATGTTCTCTTTCAATTATGCTCACACCGATATTCTTAGTATTTTACGAAATGAGTTTGGTTATTTGTGAATCTAAATAAAATTTCACAGCTTCACTGATTCCTTGCTCATTTATCGATTCAATTATTTCCTGTGTTATCAAGTCAATATCACACTTAAGATAAGCACTACTAGGTATATCAATTCGACCGAATCAATGCAAAGTCATCGTAACACTAAACAATTAGTTTTGCTCTTCAATTATAGATGCAATCTCAACATCATGTCCAGTGTTGCCAGAAGATTTGAGGAATAGAGTGAATTTAATCTTTCCACTAATTCATCAAAATTATCAAAGTATTGATAAATTCTATCATGAGAATTATATTTTTCAAATTTCAATAAACCCCATCCCTTCTTTTTACTAATTTTTTTACTGGGAAATAATTTCTGAACCAATTGCGATTTAATTCCCTGATTACATTTAACATACCCTCTTCGATCTAAATGTATGCTTGTAAGTGTTGAGATTTTTTTATACTTATCCAGATCTCTCTGATTATGAAGATTTGAATTCAGCCTTGAACTGAATAATAACTCAAGTACACCATGTGTTATACAAAATCTGTCATTATCAATATCTTTATACCCGTTATCGAATATTACTTGCTGATCTCCAATATAATACATGTCATCTTTAGAATTGTATGAAATTCCATAACTAATTGAATTATTCAATTTTTCCACATGAAACGTTTTTAGGTATTGTGCCAAGACCTCATCGTTCTTACTAGAGCCAAGTGAACTGTTTTCAAATTTAGTTGAGCTTAAAAGATTCTCTGTTGAACTCCCATAGCTTTTATCATAACTTGCCTCCTCCTCCTCCTCATCAATCTCCATGCTCTCTTCTTCCTCTTTTACTTCTTCCTTTTTTGGTGTAAAACCATGATTAGAGTGGAAACTAGATTTGGTTTTTCCCAGTTTGATTATGGGCTCCATCAACAGTGAGATCGTTTTCCTATTGTATTCCTCCGATCGTTTTTCAAAATTAAGTAAGCTTTTATGCTTGTCACTGATTACTTTTCTCAATTTCTTAATCTTATTGATTAAACCTATGTTCTTGCTATTTAGTTTTCTTCTACGTGTTTTAGACAGCATGACTGTACAAAGAATTATTCTCTACTGAATGGTAAGAAGCGTATCAAGTGAATCTCGGTATTTAACACTATTAATTCTGCACTCGCTCATAAGAGTTACAAAATTATGAGGTTCACGATTCCAAACTTTATGGCAAAGTTTACTGAAATCTTTATAAGGAATATCTCCTCCAACATGATCTCTGTGAATTAATTTGAGACTCAATAAATCTATCTTGAAGATTATAATCATATTTGCATTGTCCCTAGTGGAATGTTTCTGCGTAGCTCCATAACTCTGAATTAAATATGCTGTGTCAATATTATGATGTCGGCCCATAGTAAAATATTTCCTTATTTGAGGTACATGATTAAGTTGTAAATTGTCAAATATAACTAAAGAATATTCTGATATTTTGTTTGGATGTGGTATAGTTTCAGAATTGTTGTTTATATGAAATTCAATATCCTTCATGTTGGAAAAAACGTTTTTTAAAAAAATATATTTATCTTGATAGTCACTCTTGGTATGTAAGTATATGTTTCTAATCTCAACCCATTCTTTGAGAAAATTGAATTAAATAGCAAATTGGTTTTCCCACACCCCGAAGACCCTATTATGAGGATCCTTGCATTATGGGGTAACAACTTACCGTTTTGACACCATGCTGGGTTTTCTTTATGTCTTATAATCTTGTCAAAATTCACTATTGGAATATTACTCATGTTAGACACGTGTACAGCATGTGATCTGATAAGGAACTAATCATTTTTCGTAAGTTATCAATGTTGTTATCAAAGGGGGAGTGTGAGCTACCACATGGCTCTCAGAGAGAGAGAGAGAGAGAGAGAGAGAGAGTGTGTGTGTGTGTGTGTGTGTGTGTGTGTGTGTGTGTGTGTGTGTGTGTGTGTGTGTGTGTGTGTGTGTTATCACATCGGGATGTGGTCGGCATGTGCTAGCTCTCACTCCCCCCTTTCACAGGAATATGGTAGCGAAGCGCTAGAAGTTTCTTACTTCAATATATCGTTCCCTCTCTCACCCTCTCCCTCTTTACGAGAATGCAAACAATGCAGGATAGAAGTATCTGCGCCCTCTGTCCCACACCCTCTTTCATGCCCTGCTTCTCCTTATCTATCGCATGCTCAAAGATTTTCTAAAGCAAATTACGAAAATGAAACTACAGATTAAAATGAAACTGAGAAGCATTTTTCGATAAAGACGTATTATATTTACACCAAATGTTCATGATATTTACAGTAAATGCAATGTATTACAACATGATATTACAATAGATTATTTTTCATCTAATAGTTGACTTCTACTAATATAACTGGGTGTTGAAAATCCAATCCACTCAACAAGCAATCCTTTTTTATCATGCTTTGATATTTTTTCAATCAGATATACTTGTCTCTCCGATTTGTTTAATTGTGTTTTTTTAATTTCTTCTTTGTAAAACCTACCACTAATTACTTCTCCATTTAGATCTCGCAAGCTGTATGTTACAGGTTGAGAAGGGAATATAGAATGAATAACAAAATACTCTGAGCTCCAATTTATGTTATAAGATTTATCAAATAAAACCCTTTTCTTTGAGATTTGTACGATATCTCCTAGCTTAAATTTTTTTTCTGAATTTTTCAATTTATATTGTCTATTGAATGCAGAATTCAAAGACGTTAAAATATGATTACAATCTTTCTTGCGGACATCTTTAGGTTTCATTCTAATTGAAGTGTGCGTTGTTGCGTTATAATTTTGAAGCAAACTGTCTAGATTGCTTATCCAGTTTTTGGTTCCATGTTCAGTTAAATATCTATAAATTTTTGCTTTAATTGTTCTATTAAACCTTTCAACTATGGAAGCTTTTTTATCACTAAAAACATGGTAATGTTTAATACTGTATCTATCTAATAACGCTTTAACTTTTGAATTGAAGAATTCTGTTCCCTGATCCGATTGGAACAACTTAACTCCCTTATTTTCAGAAATAATTGGTTCGAGTGCATCAAATACAGATTGACTTGACTTGTCTTTTAATGGTACACAATATGCAAATTTTGAAAAACAATTAATAAGAACTAAGATATACCTATAACCTTTATTAAAACGTGATAAACTGCTCATCTCAATGAGATTGGCTTGAAGCAAGTCTTTTTCACTTTTCAACTCATATTTGCGAGTGGGATAGTTTACACATGGCATGCTATGAAGTTCTAACGCTATCCTAGATCTAATAATATTCATATTTACAACAGGAAATCAAAATTAGTGGTGTTGGATGATCGTCACGGGACATACTGAGCAATCAGTCAGAGCGTTGTCGGCACTCTATGATGTCCAAAAGGCAAAGTTTCCACGCCATTCTCTGCAATGTATCTCTTGTCGTCATAAGGACTCAAGCAGATTTTTACATATTCAATCTGATACATGCTGTGATTGGAGGATCTCATCATATTGGATTTTTCAATGTGTTCACAACGTTCAATCAGCAATTTCTTGTATAAATTAAAATTAAGTTTTCTACATTTCACTCTGCTCTGTACACCCTTTGCTACACATTTATTTACAGGTTCTTCATTTTCATTACATACTATATACGAGTAAAGTTTAGATCGAAGGCCTATGAGTTGACTGATGGGCTTTGAGGCTGTCTCATCCTTGAACTTTCCTACAACTTTATTTCTCTCCATGGAAAAGCAGGGGTGGTAAGGGGAGTAGTTACTAGTGTCGAAAAGGTTCAAATTTTCTTTAATCAACTGATACACATCCTCTACTTTAACATTTAAAAGAAAACTATCAGTATTGGTCATACAGAGTTCTACTTTATATCCCACATTATATGCCAGCATTTGCATAATGGATTTGAAATGTACTTATCTATTCATTTTTCATCTGTGATAATTTTAACATTGATATGTTTCCGGACTGATTGAATAGTCTTGCCAAAAATTAGATTACCACAGTCCTTAAAGAAAGATACTTCAAATTTATTTTTTGTGGTCTGTCTATTGCAGATATTGAAGTCGATGCAGCTTTTCAGCCAGGGAGATTGGGAAAAGCTAATTACGCGATGTACTTTCATTAATTGCAAACCGAGCTGGAGGTAGAGTTTTAAATTGAGGTAGTGAACAATGTACTTTTCATGGTTCATGAGCTTTTTGGTTCCAGTTTGACCATTCTCATTTGTTTGATAGTTTGACAGCAATTGGTTTGGAGGTGTTTGGTGGAGAGGCGCGAGTGAGAAGCTGGCATGCTTATCATGTAACTCTTTTGGATACTTGAGATCACATTCTATCACATATCCAGTTTCTGAATTGCTGTCCAAATTGGCAAAATCAAGCTTGGAAATTTCTTCCTCTATGAGGAATTATGGCCTCCGAGTATAAACTGTTCGCATCAATATAAAGAAGATAATTACTCGGTTTTGAGGGGTCATATGTCTCAGGTAGATGCTTGTTATTCGCCTCACAATAACATTTACCGATAAATGAGACCCCGCCCCTCATCACCGCCTCAAACATGAGATGCATGTCAGGATGTGTGATTAACTCTAGTTCGACCTTAGTGTACTTCAACATGCAATTCCAGATAAAGTGTGCGAGGGAAACAAAATGAGTGACATCAAGGCCATATGAGCTAAAAAGTGTAAACCTCATAGATTCAAGAACTTCCGCTAATAGCAACACATCCAAACATAAATTATAGAAATAAGTGAGATAATAATGAGAGATTTCAGTTTGAATGTCGAGAACAATCTTTGCGCATGCTCATATTCTTCGCAAGACAGAGGTGTATCAGTTGAATCATTATGAAAACATTCGATGGGAGGAAGTGATGTTTCTGCGAATTTTTCGGGACAACTCATGTATGAGTAAGGATATATTCCTTTTTTCAACAAGAGATGTCTGTGTTCGCGTGGTGGGTCATGAAACACTGAAAATAAACATTCAAACTTCTTTTCTATGTCTGTACTCTCTACCAAATTACGCACCAATACTTCCAAGGATTTGTTCATAAACTTGTAGGAATCTAAAAATTTAATTTTGCCTACTGAAAGTGTCAAAAATCTCTCTGACGTATTTGCGATGCAGGAAATTTCTTTTTCACATTCACCAAGCACTTTCAGAATGAAATGAGAATCAAACCCGGAGAAATTGTGTAAATAACACAAAATGTACTCCAGAGTACGAGCTGATAAATTACAAGAATGTGGGCTGCACATAGGTAATTTCTGGTTTCATGAATGTGGTGATGACATTTAATATCGGTGTCTAAGGATGGTTTGGCGCAAAGCCCACAGTTTACCAAATTTTGAAATTCACGTTTGTGACTTTCGGATAAATGTTGCATCGGAATTTTGCGTTTCATATACTCATACAAAATGTCACCGAGATCTGTAATTTCCTGAAGAAATTTCTCCATGATTTTTTCATCTAAATTACTCGATCTATGGAGTACAGGTCTGTGAGCGATTCCCCCGTTCACATCGATAACAACAAAACAATACCCACAGAGAATATGTTGCGCTGTTTCCTTTGTAGAGCTATGGGTAATTTCATTGGAATCAGATTCATCATCATCATCATCATTAACGATATTAACAACGTAAGTTTCTAAATCCGCATAAATTGTATACTTTTTCTTCAATGTTGCGCCTAGTTTCTTAAATTTAATTGTGTCTCCACATTCAGGTTATAAAACGCGCTGTGATTCAAACTTGGAACAAAGCTGCTCATGTTTCATCAAATTTGCTTTCCCATCACAATTTTTAGATTTGTTCGATATAAATCTATGGAAACAGAAATTACAAACATGTACTTGACCGTCATGTTTTGAAAGGTGAGAGAGAAGGCTCGATAATCCGTTTTTCCCGTTCGCGGTATTAATTAAACAAAAATGTGTTTTTCCTGCATCAGCTTTCAACATTAAAAGATTAATTTGGTGTTTACGAGTGTGGAAAATGCTCATGCGGTAGGGGAAAAACTTTTTGTTGTCATACGCAATGACATGAATTGCAATATCTGGATTCAGTATTCCAAATTCCTTAATATCGCAACTCATCACTGGAAAATTTACACCTCGTGTATTAAGTGTGTGAGCAAACTTGCTCAAATACTTTACAGTCAAGCACTGACTCAATTTTCTTCAACACCCAACCACTGCCATGTCAAACAAGGTTCTCAAAAGATGACAGGATTTTTCTTATGGCCAACATGAAATGATCATTAAAATCTTCATAATACTCGAGCACGTTTAGTGCTATGTTGGAGTAACTATGAAGATTGACGAGAGATGAGACAGACTCACTACCCCCATCATCCATCACCACTAATTTATAAAATAAAACATTTAACACAATGAACCATTTCACACTCCCATCATACCGTGCCGCGTGCTCCCTAATTATCTCGAAAACGCGATGTTTCGACCTCTCGAGCACGTTCTTGATGTTGATTTCCTCGGGATCCTCAATGCCAATACAATGGCGGACCGCGCTGGAATTCACGCCACATAGTCTGCTTTCCCTTGGCATGATGATGATGATGATGTTAGATTCTGAAAAACAAAAGAATAACGATCAGGATGATATAGAATTAGAGTGATAGAGTACAACTGCATGTTTTTAAATCAGTTGTGAATTAGCATTGGTAGAAGAACTCTGTGTGAAAATGTTATCTCAGGATCAGATAATGTTGCATGAAAGTTAAGATTATTAACTTTTGATAAAAGATGGACGAAATCTTCTC